>NC_042616.1:804909292-805154080 GCF_901001135.1 Rhinatrema bivittatum | reverse complement strand
ATCGCATGACCCTGAATCCTCAGCGGCTCTTCGGCCGCAGACTCAGCAGGAGGAAAGAGAGGCAGGAACGCCGACAGGGCCTGCGCGATCGGCGCCGGAGACCCGCCGGGGTAAGGCCTACTACTTCCCTCTTGCCCGCGACCGCCTCCAGCGCCGACCACGAGGCACCCCCTGCCTTCTCTCCGCAGACGCTCCACCGCCGTTCTGCTGCTTCCGCTTCTGCTGCCGACAGCCAATCCAGCGCTCCCATCTTCGGCAGCCAACCCGGCGCCTGGACTCCCTCGCCGACCCCAATCGGGGGACAGCCCCGATTGGACTTTAAATTCTTCGCGGCTCCCGGAATGAGCCCTCTTCAGCCGCAGACTCAGCAGGAGGAGAGAGGCCAGGAACGCCGACAGGGCCTGCGCGATCGGCGCCGGAGACCCGCCGGTAAGGCCTACTACTTCCCTCTTGCCCGCGACCGCCTCCAGCGCCGACCACGAGGCACCCCCTGCCTTCTCTCCGCAGACGCTCCACCGCCGTTCTGCTGCTTCCGCTTTCTGCTGCCGACAGCCAATCCAGCGCTCCCATCTTCGGCAAGCCAACCCGGCGCCCTGGACTCCCTCGCCGACAGCCAATCGGGGGACAGCCCCGATTGGACTTTAAATTCTTCGCGGCTCCCGGACTGAGCCCTCTTCAGCCGCAGACTCAGCAGGAGGAAGAGAGGCAGGAACGCCGACAGGGCCCCCTGCGCGATCGGCGCCGGAGACCCGCCGGGGTAAGGCCCTACTACTTCCCTCTTGCCCGCGACCGCCTCCAGCGCCGACCACAAGGCACCCCCTGCCTTCTCTCCGCAGACGCTCCACCGCCGTTCTGCTGCTTCCGCTTCTGCTGCCGACAGCCAATCCAGCGCTCCCATCTTCGCAGCCCAACCCGGTGCCTGGACTCCCTCGCCGACCAGCCATCGGGGGACAGCCCCGATTGGACTTTTAAATTCTTCACAGCACCTAGGCGTCGCGCGCCGGGCGTTCGCGCGCCGAAGGAGCGCGACAAAGGGGCTGCCCCTTTGTGCGCCCCTTCGTGCAGACCTGAGTGCAGACATCTGGAGCATCACCATCCTACTAACGCAACCATTGGACAATTGCAGTAAGTACCGAACAACTCACAACATCAACCCGTTACTACTGCAAGCCCTCAGCAAGCATATTATATCTTCATCACCGCCAATCAGAATCTACACCCCAGGGTCATCACTACACTATCCTATCACCAATTCAAAGGACCACATCTAAATTAAGCACAGCGAACCTAAACTATACTACTCACATAACCAAACATGACTTTATCAACTATTCCCATCATCCACAATTTCAGGAGATTCACAACAAAAAAACAAGAGCTACACCACAATCCCTACAAAAAAGACTCATTCCTATCATCATTTCACCCCTAAACCAAACTACTCGGCCTTTCACTCTTCACCTTATCACTGTTGAACGCACAGTCTTTGACTAAGAAAACTCACCTCCTGCATGACTACCTGCTAGAAACAAACACTGACCTTTTTTGCAGTCACTGAAACATGGTTAAAACCAGAAGACATCGCCATTATCAACCAACTCCCTACGCACTCGCACAACATATTCTCTATTCCTAGACTCAAAAAACGAGGAGGCGGTCTCCTCCTTGCAGCAAGAAAATCATTGGGAATGGAGCTCTAAAAACTACTATATCATCACACTCCCTGGAATTCGCAGTATTTAAAGCTGCCCACCTACAAATTGGTCTCATATACGCTACCCCCAGGTTACCTAGAATCTGATCCTTCACCTTTGATTGAAAATATAACTAAGCACATTAATACTGACACACCAGCGATACTCCTGGGGGACTTTAATCTTCACGTGGATGTATCTCCTCTCTCCCCGAGCTGTGAAACATTCCTAAATACACTAAACTTCATGGGTTTTAAACAACTAATTAAAGATCCTACCCACAAAGCAGGCCATACGCTGGACCTCATTTTCATAAATCAGCAACTTTCTTCCTCCTCTCACCCCACATGCCTCACAATCCCCTGGTCGGACCATAAACTGATCAACACTGTACTAAAAATAAACCTACCTTCTCCTCCAAAAAGCTAAATAACACTATCCAACTCAGGAAAATATGCAGCCAGGAGACAATCAACAACAGCCTAACTACTGAACTTAACAATCTGGACTTCACAACGCGGACTCAGCCATATTATCCTGGGACAACATCACCAAAAAGTGGCCGATGCTTCATGCCCAACTATCACCAAAGCTGCCCGAACAAATAAAGACAACAAAAAACCCTGGTACACACCACAACTAAAATCCATAAAACAGGAGCTCAGAAAAAAAAGAACTACATTGGCGTAAAATCCAACAGCTTTCTAACCTCTCGACATTCAAGTCCACGATGCACCTATACAGAACATCCATCCTCCAAGCAAAAAGAGATTTCTACTCACAAAAAATACACCACTTCATCTTTGACCCCAGAGCGCTCTTCTCACTAATCTCATCCCTCACGAAACCTCCATCGACAGACATACCAGATGATAAAGCGGCAAGTAAAGCAGAAGAACTTGCAATTTACTTCAAGAATAAGATCCCAAACCTACTAATGCAGTCCAAGAACAACAACAATTTTACGCCAGTCACACCACATATTACCTTCCCATCACAAAAGACATGCCTGAGAGAATTCGAAATGACTGCCTCTTTAGAGATAGAAAATATCCTAAAAAAAATCAAACCCTCCTCACATCCTCAGGATACCATTCCCATCAATCTCCTCATCTCATGCGCTAAAACCATATCCAAACCCATTGCACAAATCATCAACTGCTCCCTATCCCAAGGGCTAGTCCCAGACTCTCTCAAAATGGCAATCATAAAGCCACTCCTGAAAAAACCCCAACCTCTCACCAGATATCCCATCCAACTTTCGCCCAATAGCTAATCTACCGTTCATCGCTAAAATCCTAGAACGAGTAGCAAATAAACAACTCACAGAATACTTAAATGATAACAACATTCTCTCTCCAGCCCAGTTGGTTTCCGCCAATCTAGAAGCACAGAAACCCTCCTAATCTCCTTAACGGATTCCATATTACTGAATCTTGAAAAAAGATGTCCTTGTCTACTCATCTACTAGACCTATCAGCAGCATTTGATACGGTCAATCATAACACATTAATAGATCGTCTGTCAGACATTGGAATTAGAGATACAGCTCTCAACTGGTTCAAATCGTTCCTTAAGAACAGACAATACAAAGTCAAGGTCAACAAGGAAGAATCTCAACCAATCACCTGCGACTTGGGAGTCCCTCAGGGATCATCACTCTCACCAACCTTATTCAATATATACCTCCTCCCACTCTGCCAACTCCTGCTCAACCTCAAACTCATCCACTACTTATACGCAGACGATGTACAGATTCTAATCCCCATCACCGAATCACTCCAAAAAACTCTGGATTTCTGGAAACACATGCCAACAAGCCATCAATAACTTACTCACAAGCCTAAATCTTATCCTCAATCAAAACAAAACAGAATACCTACTCATTTCTCAAGATGGAACCTACTCACTTCCCAGCACCAACTTATCCACCCAAATAACTTTGTCACCACAAGTCAGAAATCTAGGAGTTATACTTGATCACCAAATGAATTACAGAGCGCTCATCAATAACATAGTAAAGGACGGATTCTTCAAATTACAAGTCTTAAAAAGACTCAGACCACTACTCCATTTTCAAGATTTCCGATTGGTTCTACAAGCGATCATTCTCACGAAAATAGATTACTGCAACTCTCTTCTAGTAGGCCTACCAGCAAACGCCTTAAAACCATTACAGATGTTGCAAAACGCTTCGGCAAGGATTCCTAACCAAGACCAACAAAGAGACCACATCTCACCCATTTTAAAAAGCCTACACTGGCTGCCCGTCAATTTCAGAATACTCTTCAAAGTGCTATCATCAATACACAAAGCACTACACAACCTAGCCCCACTCATGCTCAAAACCCCTCTCCAACTCCACACCTCTACTAGACCAGTGAGACATGCCTACCGAAACAATCTCCAGATACCACCAATGAAATCAGCTTTAAGCAAAAGAGCATTCTCCACAGCTGGTCCTAAACTCTGGAATACGCTCCCGCCGGAACTCAAATCAGTGCAATGCCCCCATTATTTTCAAAAAAGACTTAACACTTGGCTCTTCCACCAAGCTTTTCCATAACATCAGACAGCACAAGCTTCTCTGCCAAGGTCCCCCTTTAAATCATTTTCTATCAAACCATAAGAGAACTATATAAGAACATCAGTTATTGTCAACAACCTATAAGAGAACTATACAAGAACTAGACAAGTTCAATTCTAAAAACTCTTTGAACCCCTATTCAATACCCCATAGAACAACACAAAGAATTCCATAGAACATCACAAAGAATTCCCCAAAGAATTCTTCAAACTTTAACTCCTTGGCAGCCCCAAAAGTACAAAATGCAATTCCCAACCTCCTGACAGTCTTAAAAGCTATACTCAACCCCACACAGAAGTTATCTGCCTCTGCCTATATTAGGCTATGTATATTGTATTTCTTTGTTTAACCCCATATATTCATTTCCAAGTTATTCTTCCTGTTCTCTGTAAGACATTTGCTTGTCACTGTTATTGTTCAAAATGTAAACCGAATTGATCAGTAATTCTGTTATTGGAAAGTCGGTATAGAAAAAGTTCTAAATAAAATAAATAAATGGTCTTCAGACGCATGAATGAACTGGTTCCTTGAATACCTTTCCCAGCCTCTGTTCTCTTACAGCCCCACAAGGGAACATTGATCCTCTCAATAGGCTCTTCTACCATCTCCTTCGCTGTCTTCAGGCAGACTAACATGCACATGATCTTGTATTTAGCTGCTCTGTGCCTGGAAACCTCTTACCTCACTTCTCAGAATAAAGTCGCTGTTTAAGAATCC
Source organism: Rhinatrema bivittatum (assembly GCF_901001135.1). Classification (NCBI taxonomy): domain Eukaryota; kingdom Metazoa; phylum Chordata; class Amphibia; order Gymnophiona; family Rhinatrematidae; genus Rhinatrema; species Rhinatrema bivittatum. The sequence goes on along the minus strand of NC_042616.1, from coordinate 805,149,082 downwards.
ACAGCAGGGACTCATCCTCTAGCACCTGCCCAAAGTGCCCATTGGATGTCTTCCTGCCCACGAATCCCACAAGGTCCACCCACTTCTTGGCTATTTCTGTTCAACTGGCTTTTAATATTTCTCACACCATTGATGTTTAAATGACTTCTTAACTATATATGCACACTTTATACCCAATGCACCCACTTCCTTCTTCCTACCTAGTTTCTTCACTTCTTATATACTTGCTTGCAATCTACCTCACATCTGTTTATCATGTCATTTTTCAAATGAGTGAAGAAGCAGCCTAGTGGAAAAGTATTGACTAGAGCAGTGGGCTAAGAGCCAGGGAAGCCAGAGTTCGAATCTCACATCTCACACTGATGCGCATGGTGACCTTGGTGCAAATCACTTCACCCTCCATTGTCTCAGGCACAATCTTGGGGCTTCATTTTCAAAGCCATGTTAGGCCGTTTACCACACGAGAGACGCTGTTTACCGTGTAGTAAATGGCCTGATGCACAGATAATACAAGGTATCTAAAATACCAAATGCATGCTAATCAGCTCATTCCTACCGTAATACCTGCAAATCAAATAACGCAGCTTGCCTCAAAAATCACAATTCAAAGGAGATAAAGTGACTTGGCCAGTGCCAGACAGGATAACCGAGTTGGTAAGAGATCAGGAGCACAGAGAAGAAATGTGACCTGATCAAGTTCACAATGTGACAGTGGTAGAAGTATTGGGTGTAGGGTCTCACTGACCCCCATCTCCTCCCTTGGTGTTATTAAGTAGCGAGGACTGTCCACAGTGGAACTGCAGTGAACAAGTTATATACTATACCTGTGCCATGAAACTTACCAGATACTGAAGAAACCGAGGTCATACAGTAATTGTCAGTTGACGAACAAGAACTCTTTGTAAGGCAGTCACTGTTCTGTTTCCCTGATAGACACGTGTAACATTGCAGACTGTGACCTGGAAGAAAACACACGACTTTAATAACATAAATCAATATTTCTTTGAATTGCCAAAATCAGATATTTTTTCATGCACACTCATTAATAGGCAGATGGAAGTCAAAAGCCAGATAACTGAAAAGTTATCTGTCTAAATGGCAAAACCAGCATATTCAGCCACTTATCCAGCTGAATTCTAGTTATCCAAGTAGAATTTAGCAGGATAAGTGGGGAGAGGGCATTCCAGGAAGGAGGGCATTATCCTCATAAGGCTAGCACCAATAATCAGTGTAAGCCGGATAGCTTATCTGGCTAACCCTGGTCAGGCCACAGCCCTGCCCTAAAGATAGTCAGATGAACATACCTGGCTATCTTTAAGATAACTGGGTATATTTAGTGGCGGAACTGCACTGTTGAGTATACCCTTCTAGTTCATCACATAAAGTTGTCCCGCTAACTAGCCGAGCAGCTCAGTGGCTGAAAATGAACACCATGGGGAATACATTGCATTTTCTCTTGGGGTAGTGCATCCAACTGGGCTTATTTCGCACATAGGAAAGAACCTCACTCTTAGGCCAGGATATGCTGGGCAGGATCTTAATCTCTCAAGTTCACTCCTAGCTAAAGGCAGTGATCTGTAGGAATGTGCTTTTTTTTTTCAAAATGAAATGAAAAAACATAGCAAAACTTTGTGTTCTGATTGATTGGCTACAAATCAAAATAGCGCTGGAAAGTACTAACAATCAGATAATTGATAGGGGTATACTGGTGGTATCATTTTCAAATTTACTTGATCTTAATAAAGTTATGAAACAGTATTTTGGTAGATACCCTATCATTTTTCATGAAAGTGCGGTAAAAATTTTTCCAGACCTATCTATTACTACACAGTTAAAAGAAGAGAGTTCTTGGTATACAGACAGGAAGTGCTCTCGTTGGGATTTACTTTTACCCCTGCGATATCCCTGCAATGTGTTATTAAGAAACAACAGGATATATACATTTTTTTTGTTCCTGATCATTTAAAAACATTTGTTGAACAAAAAAGAATAAAAGTAATACCCTCACAGCCCAGTGAAGTATAAAGATTGTATAATGCAGGATTACAATGCTTAATAGAGGTGTGAATCGTGTGATCGATCGTCTTAACGATCGATTTTGGCTGGGGGGGGAGGGAAATCGGATCGTTGTGTTTTGTTTGTTTTGAAATCGTAAATCGGGGGAGGGCGGGAAAACCGGCACACCAAAAAAAACCCTAAAACCCACCCCAAACCTTTAAAACAAATCCCCCACCCTCCCGAACCCCCCAAAATGTTTTAAATGACCTGGGATCCAGTGGGAGGGTCCCGGCGCGATCCCGGCGCGATGTCCCACTCTCTGGCCACACCAAAAAAAAACCCTAACACCCACCCCGAACCTTTAAAACAAACCCCCACCCTCCCGAACCCCCCCAAAATGTTTTAAATGACCTGGGGTCCCGGCGCGATGATCTCGGCGCGATGTCCCGCTCTCTGGCCACATCTGCTGTGAAGAGAAATGGCGCCGGTGGCCCTTTGCCCTTATCATGTGACAGGGCAAAGGTAGCGCCGGCGCCATTTTGATTCCTAGCTCCCGACATCACGCGTCCAGGAGATCGCTCCCAGAACCCCACTGGACCCCCAGGGACTTTTCGCCAGCTTGGGGGGGCCTCCTGACCCCCACAAGACTTGCCAAAAGTCCAGTGGGGGTCCAGGAACGACCTCTTGCACTCGAGCCGTATTGCAAAATGGTGCCGGCCATATGGCCATATTGCCGTATTGCAAAATGGCGCCGGCCATACGGCAATATGGCTCGAGTGCAACAATTTGTTTCAGTTTTGTTTATTTCATTGTCCCAACTTAAGCCTCAGAGAGCTTGGAGCCAGCATGGAAAGAGGCAAGGCACAAGGCAACTAGGCTGATAAGAAGATGTCTATCAAAGCAGTTGCCATGGTTGAAGTCTTCATATGCCTTGTGGTATGGCCTCTGGGTACTGGGTGGTGTAATCCCAGGACAACTAGAATGCATCAGTTTCCAGGGGTGGGACCTCTCTAAGGGTCCCGCCAGATCCATGGCCACTATGATGGGGCATCATCACTAGGAGAACTGATGAAACAAGAGGGTAGGTTGTCTAAAAACGCCGTTGGGGCAACAATATGGATTAGACACCAAAGAAGTCCATAATGTTGCATTTATTATTGTAGCCCCTGAGGCAGCCCCTGGCGGGGCGAAACTCGGCCAGAGTCGGGCGTTTGTTTGAATAAGTGTCTCCACTGAAATAAAAGGTTACTTCTGGACTTCTTTGGTGTCTAATCCATATTGTTGCCTCATCACTAGGAGAGCCACTCTGTACTGTTGTCACAACTCGTATGCCTCTACTTGAGTTGCTATACAGTCAGCTAAACCTTTTTTCCTTTCCCAGCTTCAAATATTAGAAAAAAAATTCAGTTCTTAATTAACACTCATTGTGAATGACATAGTATCAAGGATAACTATACAGATAACCAAACGTAGAACAGCTGTGGTGAGAATCTCTGAAAGCTCAGTAGTCATAGGCAGACAACTGCAGCTGTATAAGAAGCTGTGGAATTATTGGAAGAGGTGAAAAAAAGCGATGATTCTAGGAGCTTGAAGAGAAGGATTAGGAAGAGCTGTTAGCTTGCAGGAAATAAGACAGTCTCAGGCTGCTTTTGGTCAAGGGGGCAATCGAAAGAGGAGCGAGACAAAGAGGGGGGAGACAGAGCAAACAGGAACAGACCCAATTGGAAATTCAGAAGCATTCGAACCATAACCAATCAGAAAAAAGAGCTTTACAACTCTCAGAGACTCTAAGCTAAGCAATACCATAAGATGACACTGAGTGGCAGTATAATAATGAGAAATATACATAAACTTCAGAGGCAGAACACACTCAGATCCCAGCAGGCTTAGTTAGCTGATATGTGGGACAGGACTGACAATAATCCTGATGAATAGAACTGAACCAGTTTTTGCTCTCAAGCTTTCCCTTCCTCAAGTGGTCCCCTAGAAGATGGCTGTGAGCCAACTAATAGACTTGTGGTGATAGGGCCAGGTTACTAGGAGTTGTTCACACCTCTCTCCTTCTTTGTTCCCCTGGGTCCCCAATATACTAAATCTGGCTTCCGATCTCTTGGTGGATCCAATACAATATGTTAACCTTTATTTACAATTTGTTACATGATGATTCTTTGCATATACAGGCCTGCAAGTCCCAGTCTTTTAAGATGTTCTGGCTTATACACTCCTTCAAAGCGAGTTTAAAATGGAGATGCTGCAGAATAAGCCTAAACCATGGGAATGTGATATGTAAGTACAAACCTACTATAAATTCAGAAGGTTGGGATGAGAAAAATATGCAGGTGAAAGCTATGATTTCTTTTCTTGTAGAAAATAGTGAATCAATGCATATTTGAGGGCAAACAACCATGATGGTGATGTGGGACTGACGGAAGAAATTACGTGAAAGATATAATTTCAACAGCAAGCTATTTCACACTTCTAAAAAGCCAACCAGAAGGGCATATCAGAACAGAATGATCACCCAACCAGCAAAATCCTCCCTGAGGAAACGCGCACTATCCACAGTGGGCCCTTCGCTCTGGAACTCACTACCACCAGACCTCCGCCTTGAGCCGTGCCATTCCACGTTCAAAGTGAAACTCAAGACTTGGCTCTTCCTACAAGCTTTCCCAGAGAGCTAAGAGCAGGAAGAAAAACAACCCTCCCATCCCACAGCAATTTGTAATGTTTATTTGCTTTATTTATGTGTTCTTAGTAGATCTTAGTTTGTATTCTACTTTATAATAGATTAACTGTTCGATATGTTCCATGTAAACCGCCATCCCGGCGATAGTTATCTCTGTTATCTGTGAACCGGAGTGATATGTATATTATACAGGAACTTCCGGTATATAAAAACCAAAAATAAATAAATAAATAAATAAATTTCTGCTTTGTAAATTATACGGTCTAAGGCTAAAAAAGTCACAATAAATGTTGAAACATTAATACTTTGTTAGAATTTACAGAGAGACTGAAAAGCATGGAAGTAGAGTTTAAAGATAATGATGCTAGCAATATTGTTGCCAGATTCACATGACTCCCTGATAAAGACATTAGAAATTAGAGAAGAGTCTGCATTATCTTGGACTATATGGGGGGCAGGCCCATAGGGGAGTTGGCCACAGAGCTGAAGCAAGAATCCAGGTAAACACAAGGCAGCTCAGCCCAGGGGAGAGAGAAAAAAGACAAAAAGACTTTCACTAAAGGGGGAGGGGCTGAGGGAGGGTGCAAATGGAGAGTGAGTGGGAGGTTGTAGTGAAGGTGTGAATGAAAGGGGGAGAGTGGGTGAGAGGGAGAGGGAGTGCAGTGAAAGCATAAGAGGTAGAGAATAGAAAGCAAGTGGGGGAGAGTGGGTGAGAGGGAGAGAAAGTAGAGGATGAGTAAGGGAGAGAGTGTGAGTGGGTGAGAGAGAGAGGGGTGAGGGAGAATATATGATGTGCAGTGAGGGTGAATGGTGAAGAGTGGAGGAAGAGCAAGTGGAGTAATGTGGATTGGGGAGGGAGAGTGAGTGTGGCAAGAATGAATGGGGGATAGGGAAGGAGAGCAAATGGGAGAGTATGGGAAGGGGGAAGGCAAGAGAAAGTTGGAAAAAGTGGGGTAGGAAGAGACAGCAAGCTAGAGGTAGAAAAAAGTGGCGGAGTTTGGAAGGAAAATGGTGAGGTAGAGGTGTGTGGTGGGGAGGAGGAAGAGAGTGAATTTCCTTCACTTTACATCATTTGCAGGGATCTTCTCTTCCAGATGAATTCCTCCACACTTCCCCAAAAGGTTTAGTTACTGAATCCCAGGTACCAGGGCCTTCAGCTCCCAGTGGAACAAAAATACTCTTTGAATCCAAAAACGGGAAAAATCAAACAAGAGACAGGAAGGGTAGAATAAAATGTCTTTGCCCCCAGGAGGCAGAGAGCTCCTGCTTCAACAAAATCCAAACTGAAATCCATGAGGGCTGATGATGTTTGAGGAGGATAAACAGCTTTATCACACCATCTGCAGCTCCCACATGGAGGGAGTCAAACCAAAATCTCCTTTCATTAGTTTCTACACTGAACCTCCCCAGTTGAATGGTATATTCCTTATATTCATTTCAGTACGGGAAACCATAGTTTCCCAATACACACACTCACACACACACACACACACACACAAATCCCTTGCCTATACTTCACCCACCCTCATAGCTCACTCTTTATACACCCAAATGCCAAAATTCTGCAGGATACACACATTGACATCCTCAAATTCCTATAACATTCACATGCAAGTTGTTAAGTTGCCTTACAATTATAGACTTGTTCACTATTGACCTTGTTAGCAGTTCATATTTAAGATCCCTTTGCCTTATTTACCGGTAATCTAAATTTATACTTTCAAACAGGGATTGGTGCAATCCAGTGCACCTTTTGGAGCAGCAGTTCTGCTAACATGGAGTCTATCAGGACCCTGAGAGAAGTCTAGAGAGTTCTCCAGGAGGGTGAGAGTGGAAGGGGCTGTAGTGCTTTACTGTTGGAAGACTGCTTGAAAAATGTTGCGGCTTTTATGAAATTTAGCACAATCAGTAACATGGGTGGGCCTGGGTGGGCTGCAGCCCACCCACTTTTAGCTTAGGCCCACCCAATCATCGATGTCTGGCAGCCCAAGAAGAGAAGTCTTACAGTAGGGCTGCTGTGGATCCAATCCTGTGTGGCCTGAGAAGAGAAGACCCTGCAGCTGGGCTGCTACAGAACTTGTCATGCAATTTCCAAGAAGAGGAGACGCTGCAGCAAGAAGAGGCCCAGAACCAGAGGAGGCCTTAATAGTGTCTGATGAGTATGTGGGAGTCTGGGTGTGAGAGAGAGCATGGGAGTGAGAGCCTATATGTGTGTAAGAGAGAGCATGGTGGGAGTGAGAATCTGTGTGTATGTGAGAGACTGTGTGTTTTTAGGAATGGGAGCCTGTGTGAGGGAGAGAGGATGAGAGAGTGTGAGTTTGTATGTGAGTGTGTGAGTGGGAGCCTGCGTGTGAGAGTGAGCATATGAGAGTAAAAGCTTCTGTATGTGTGTGCGTGTGTGAGTGGGAGTGGGAGGCTGCATGAGAGAGAGCATTTGAGAGTTAAAACTTATGTGTGGGAATGGGAGCCTGCATGTGTGAGAGAGAGAAATGTGAGAGTGAGATCCTTTGTGTTTGTATGTATATATGTGTGTGTGTATGTTTGGGAGTGGGAGCCTGCGAGTGAGAGCAAGCATGTAAGAATGGCTGCCTGTGTGTGAGGGAGTGGGTACTTGCGTACAAAGGTGAGCATGTAAGAGTGAGAGCCTGTATGTGGGAGTGGAAGTCTGCATGTGAAAGAGAGTATGTGAGATTGAGAGCCTGTATGTGTGAGAGTAGGAGCCTGCTTGTGAGTGAGAGCATTTGGGACTGAGAGGCTGGGTGTCTGTGAGTGGGGGCCTGCATATGAGAGCAAGCATGTGAAAGTGAGATCCTGTATCTATGTGTGGGAGTGGGAACCTGTGTGTGAGAGCAAGCATATGGAAGTGGGAGCCTATGTATATGTGTGTGTGTATGCGTGTGTGAACCTGCATGTGAGATACAATATGTGAGAATGAGAGCCTGCATGTCTGGGTGTAATGGAGTGGATGCCTGTGTGTGAGAATGAGCACATGTGAGTCCCTGTGTGTGTGTGTGTACATGAGACTGGAAGCCTCCATGAGAGAAATAGAGAGCATGTGACAATTAAAGCTTGTGTGTATGAGTGTATGAGAGTGGGAGCAACATGGAAACTGTATATGAGAGCAAGCATTTGTGTATGGGAGTGGGAGCTTATGTGTGAGAGCATATGAGAGTGAGAGCCTGTGTGTTTATGTGTGAGTGTGGGAGAGCATGTGATAATGAGAGTCTCTGTGTATGTGGGAGTGAAGGGCAGTGATAGAAAGCAAGTAAGAGTGATAGCCTATGTGTGTGTGAGAGAGAGGGAGCACATATGAGAGAGAGCTTTTGTGTGTGTTTGAGGGAGCAAGGAAAGAAGTCAGAAGGAGAAAGAAAAAAAAAATAGCGACCCTGTGAAAGGAATTAGGTAAAGACAGACAAGGGGAAAGTGGGAAAAAAGAGACCAGGACCAACTGATTAGAAGAATTAAGATCAGACAATTAAACATATAAAATGATTTTGAATTTTTAGCAATTGTAAAATGCATTTCTTAAATATTTGTATTTTGCTTTTCCTTCAGTATTCCACTGTTCACAGAATCTGGTTTCTCGGGTTTTCTGTTCAAGTTTTGTTTGCATGTTTCTGTTTTTATTTTGTAGTTCCTTTTTTCTGGATAAGGTAAAGGTCAGTTTGTGCTCTGTGTGTATGACTGAGATGATCGGAAAGGAGCAAACTTCTTCAATGCACTTAAAAGGACTGATTCCCGAATAACAACTGCAGAATTAGTGTTACCATGTGTACTCTCCTCCAGTTCACTCAACAAAATGTCACCTGGTTGTCTCAGTCAATGTAACCTTTTGTGGTTATGGACTGTCTCAAACAAGAGGCATTATCCAGGTCTTCCACACGAGGGTATTGAAAAGAGATTAAAAAATGATCAGATGTTGGAACTGATTACCCATAAGAGAAGTATTAACAAAGGCCAAATCCAAGGTATGGCCATGTTTGTGGGTGGACTGATAAATCAAACAAGTCCATTCTAAAGAGGCCATAATGTCTAAGATAGTTTCACATCTCAAGGACATCCATATGTAGGTCCAAATCTCCTTGGATGATCATGTTATTTAAATTGATGTTAGATCTTAGTAGTTGATCAGAAAGCCTTCCACTATTAAACAAACAGGGAGGAGACTAAACTAGGCAAATCCTGAAATTACTGGGATATAAAACCAACTTTTCATGAGGAGAGCCTTCACCCACGTTTTCTTGTATAAATTTCCATGCCCCCTTAAATATTATCAAAAATCCTCTGCCCTGTCCCTTGTTGTGGGGTGGGGAGTAGGCAGACATATATCGGTGAAGGAATCAGACAATCAGGTATCCACGATACACAGAAAATAGGTGAGTCATTCACTAATATATCACGTAAAACTGGAATTGACCATTAATTAGCACGATTTTCAAATCAGATTTGGCATGAAGAAATAATTAAGCAGGGCAATTAATTGAAATAAGATTAGATGGATACCTTCCAGGATCACTTTACCATAAGGCAACAGTTCACTATACCTGCCTTGACCAAAGATCACTGGAAAGTGAGATGGAGACCAACAGGAGAGCGGTCAGATCATGGCGCCTCCTCATGACGCAGCACACATGAGGGAGTGCATAAAGGAGCTCCTTTGTTGTGCTCCTTCATGTGCACAACAGAGCATGCGCACCACCGGCATCCGGCATCTCCGGCATCCTCTATCCTCCCCACCCCCTGTCAGCAGGGGTGGGGGGGGGGGAGAGCATGCCGGAGTTAAGCCCCATAGCTGGAAAAGGAACCAGCAAGCAGGGAAGCAGATCTCCCGCAGAAGGGAGTTCCTATGCAACTCTTCTGTATAGATTTACTGACACTGAACGTGACTCCAAAGCCATCAGGAACAAGATTAAAAAATCCAATGCAAGCATTTTATGAAAATTAATACTTGGGTTAATTCATGTACATTCCTACTAATGTGCAAGTTAGTTTTTCTTATCTGATTGCTTCAGTAAAAACTCATCTGCTGCAATTACTTCTCTATGTTGAACGGGCTTTTGCCACTGAGTCCCTAATCATTACATGCTCAGAAATAGCAAGCGCACCGGAGATACAGTAGAATGGATTTGTTCTCCTGCTCAAAAGTGCAGACATTTGCACCCAGGATTTCCATCTTGAAGAACTGGTAAAGGTGAGGAGGTTGCTGGTTGATGTTCTGTTTTTCCCCCTCCTCCTGGAGAGATTCAATTGAGAGAGAGTGGGGGCTACATATACATGATATTGGATAACTTTAATTTCTGGGCATCTTATTGGTGGGGAGAGGGAGGGCGGGAGCTCCTGGATCGCACTGTTTAATATAAGTGGTCAAGCTATAAAAGGAGATTCCTCTCAAATGCAAGAAAGCTGTAGCATATTAGAAGCATTGGGGATACGGGAAAGAATAATTGTAAAAGTTCTTCCCATTTGAAAAACAGTGCACTGTACAGATCTTGCGTCTCACTTACCCGTGTGCAGACACAGAGCTGCGGCCAGCAAGGGGAGCAGGAGGGTCCTCATCTTCAGACGACGCCTTTAGAACAGAGATGGGGCAGAATGCTTGAGGGGTGCTTTATATATCCTCTCGGCAAATGCTTTCTGTTTCAATTACCCATAAGCAGATCACACAGGGAGTGTCCTCCTCTAATTACTTTAATTCCTAAAAGGATTATTTTGAAAATAATGAAAGAAGCCACTCCTTGGTCTTTACTGTCAATGACTTTCTCATAGGAGTCAATCACCTCAGTCACCACAATTTTGAATGTCACCAACCTGAATAGAAACTAGAAAGCAGTGATAACAACTTCTAAACACAGAAACATAGAAATGACGGCAGAAAGGGCAACCAAATGGTCCAGTCTGCCCAGCAAGTTTCTTCAGGTAGTAGCTGCCACTCTGTGCAGGTTACTCCTATGTTTCTTTAAAGGATAGTATTTGACGCTCCATGCGCCAAGCCTCATGATAACCCATAAAAATTGCAGCTACCAACATTTTTTTACTGGGTGATGAGCTTTCTTGAAAATTCAGACAGTTCTGCTTGTCATGCTTTGCTTATGGATTTGGCCACAGAAGAAGTCCTGTGCTTATTCCCTTAGGGGTAGATTTTCAGACGAGCGCGAACAGCCTACTTTTGTTTGCGCTCCAGGCGCAAACAAAAGTACGCTGGATTTTAGTAGATACGCGCGTAGTCGCGCGTATCTACTAAAATCCTGGATCGGCGCGCGCAAGGCTATCGATTTTGTATAGCCTGCGCGCGCCGAGCCGCGCTGCCTCCCCCCGTTCCCTCCAAGGCCGCTCCGAAATCGGAGCGGCCTCGGAGGGAACTTTCCTTTGCCCTCCCCTCACCTTACCCTCCCTTCCCCTACCTAACCCACCCACCCGGCCCTGTCTACACCCCCCCCCTTACCGTTGTCGGGGGATTTACGCCTCCCGGAGGGAGACGTAAATCCCCGCGCGCCAGCGGGCCTGCTGCGCGCCGGGCCGCGACCTGGGGGCGGGTACGGAGGGCGCGGCCACGCCCCCGGGCCGTAGCCACGCCCCGTACCCGCCCCCAAAACGCGGCCGACACGCCCCCGAAACGCCGCGTCGACCGGGCCCGCCCCCCGACACGCCCCCCTCCGAGAACCCCGGGACTTACGCGAGTCCCGGGGCTCTGCGCGCGCCGGGAGGCCTATGTAAAATAGGCTTCCCGGCGCGCAGGGCCCTGCTCGCCTAAATCCGCCCGGTTTTGGGCGGATTTAGGCGAGCAGGGCTCTGAAAATCTACCCCTTAGTGCGTGTATCAGTACCCAGACCATAAACATCAGGGCCTTCTTGGTTGTTGCCTTAATCCAACTCTCTTTTTCCGCTGCCGTCGAAGTGGGTAGCGGTGTTGCAATTGCTTTAAAAGCATCAAGGCTTATTGGTCAAGGTTAGTAATCTCCATGCTTTCTGCTAAGGGTAGTAACTACCGCACCAGCAAGTTACCCCCATACGCGCTTTCTTCATTTCCTTTAAGACTTGGCCATAGAGCAGTCCTGGGCTTTATCCCTTTGGTCTGTGTACAAGTATCCATACTGTAGAAGTTGGGGCCCTCTGTTGTCGTGTGAATCCAGTTCCTCTTTTTGCCTCTGCAGTCTAAGCAGGGAGCAGTGTTGCAGTTGAATTAAAAGCATCAAGGCTTATTGGTTAAGAGTAGTATCCTCTATGCCTTCTGCTAAGGGTAGTAACCAACCACTGCACCAGCAAGTTACCCCCTTGCACACTTTTCTCATTTCCATCCTCAAGCCTTTAGAGATCCACGGTGTTTATACTATGCCCCTTTGACTGTTTTCGTCTTCACCACTTCCTCCGGAAGGGCATTATGCATTCACCACCCTCTACGTGAAGAAATATTTCCTAACATTGGTTCTGAGTCTTCCCTCCTGGATATTCATTTTGTGACCCCCTAGTTCTATTGTTTTCTTTCTAAGGGAAAATAGTCAACGTTTATTTATTTATTTAATACTTTTCTATACCGACCTTCATGAATAGATTCATATCAAATCGGTTTACATGGAACAAGGGGATTAACTGAATAAACTATTTAACAAAGAAGCAAAAGTTACATAAAACAAGGAAACAGAAACTTGGGGGTTAGGGTAGCCAGAAACAAAGGACAGTGGAACTAAATAAATGAGAAATATAAAGCGTCGAAATTAGGCGTGGCGTCTACTCAGGAGGTAGAGTCTGAATATGTAGTATATTGACGGTTTTAGGGAATTAAGGGAAGGCTTGACAGAAAAGCCAAATCTTAAATTTTTTTTAAAGGTAAGAGGGCAGGGTTCAAGTCTGAGGTCTGTGGGCATGTTATTCCAAATGGCAGGGCCCGCTGTAGAGAATGCTCTTTCTTTGTGTTATGGAGTCTCAGTTTTAGTGGACCCTTGGGCCGACCTGTCAGAGACTGGGAGAAGATGTTCACTGTCTCTAGCACACCGCAGGTCGGGAGGCAGATGTCAGGCAGGACGTGGATGGTGGTCTTCACCCTGCAAGCTGGTGCTCCCCTGGGAGGAGCCCATAGGGGCCCAGCCACTAGGACATAGGCGAGTAGTGAAGCTTGAGACTGAGATGGGCAGGCTGGTGAGCTGGACTAGGAACTGGAACCAGACAAGGACAGCGAGCAATGCTGTAGAAAGAGTCAGGAACTGTAACCAGGCAGGAACTGTAGCAAGACTCGGGTACAGGAACCAAACAGGTACTGTAGCAAGCAGGTAGGAACCAGGCAGGTACAGGAACTGTAGCAAGCAGGCAGGAACCAAGCAGGTACTGTAGCAAGCAAGCAGGAACCAGGCAGGTACTGTAGCAAGCAGGCAGGAATGGAGCGAGTTCCAAAGGCAACCCACTCCGGGGCACGGAGCAACTGGGAACCGGATGGTAACCCCGTTGCAAGGCAAAGGCTGAATGTCCGCGGCCGGCTTATCAAGGCTGCAGCGTCTGACGTTAGGAATTAGGTGGAGTCTCCACTGGCGGGAAATGGCCTAGAAAAGCGCCCAAGTGGCGCGCGCGTGCGCCTAGAAACAGAGCATCCATGGGAGGCTTTCCGGCGGCGCAGCCCTCAAGGGGACGCCACCGAACAGGCCATGAACTAGGCCAACAGAAGCAGGAACAGGAGCACGGAGGTAAGGGTCTGGTCGCGGTGCTCATGGCCAGAACTGTAACAGTACCCCCCTTCTTACGCCCCCTCTTATCAGGTCCAGGCTTACTTGGGTGATCCAGATGAAATTGCCGTAATAAGTCCTTGTCGAGGATATTACAGGCAGGTTCCCACGAGTTATCCTCGGGTCCGCAACCCTCCCAGGCGAGCAGGTATTCCCAGCGTCATTGATGGAACCGGACATCCAGAATCTCATGTACTTGATAAGTGGTATCGTCCGATACTGAAGGATCCGATGGTTCGGGAGCCCAAGAGTGATATCTGGACAGAACAGGAGGCTTCAACAACGACACATGGAAAACGTTATGTATGTGCATGGAGGAGGGTAGGCATAACCGGTAGGAGACTGCTCCCACTCGTTCGGTGACTCGGAATGGCCCACAGAATCTCGGGGCTAGTCTTCGAGACAGGATCCGTAGCTGTAGATTCTTAGTACTAAGGCAGACGCGGTCTCCGGCAGGAAGATAGGTGCTGGCTGACGATGTCTATCTGCCCATTTCTTGGCAGACTGGGCGGCTTTATGTAACTTCCCCTGGATAGAAGTCCATAAAGACAAGAGCTGGTGGGCTGAAAGTTTCACTGCCGGGAGTGCACTGGGTTCAAGTGAAGGCAAGGGTGGTCGAAGTTGCTTTCCGTAGACAACGAGGAAAGACGAACTTCCAGTAGTGGCATGCGTATGATTGTTGTACGAGAACTCCGCCCACGGGAGTAACTTGGCCCAATTATCTTGTTCATTTACAAAAGAGCGGAGAAAGGTCTTTCAGGTCCGGTTAGTCCATTCCGTTTGCCCATTACTCTGGGGGTAGAATGCAGACGAGAAACTAAGTTGCACACTGAAGCATTTGCAAAGTGCCTTCCAATATCGAGCGGTAAACTGTGGGCCTCGATCTGAGACTATATCCTGCGGAAGGCTGTGAAGTCTGAAGATATGTTGCGCGAAACGATTGCCTAGGTCCGGTGCTGAAGGCAACTTTGGCAGGGGGACAAAGTGCGCCATCTTAGAGAATCGGTCTTACGTCACCTAAATGACCGAATTCCCTCCTGAAGCTGGGAGGTCCACGACAAAGTCGGTGGAGATATGTGTCCACGGCTCCACTGGAATGGGCAATGGTTGCAACAGGCCTCTGGGCTTCCCAGTGAGTGGCTTCTGTACAGCGCAGGTAGGGAAAGAGCCCACAAAGGCTTGGACGTCCTGTCTCACTGTCGGCCACCAATAAAACCGATTTAGCAGGTCTAAGGTCCCCTTCGGCCGGAATGGCCCCCTGTAAGCGAGTCATGAGCCCAGGCGAGGACTGCTCTGCGGGAGAGACGTGGGACAATGGTCTTCCCTTGGGAGGACACCACTGTTGCCGCGAGGCTCACTTTCGCGGGGTCCAGAATATACTGGGGAGTGTCTGGGGTCTCCTCAACTTCGGAGGAGCGCGAGAGCGCGTCGGCTCGAATGTTCTTGGAACCGGGTCGTTAACATAAAATAAAGTTAAACTAATCAAAGAACAGCGACCACTGGGTTTGCCTTGGGTTCAGGCGCTGGGCCTGCTTCAAAAATGCTAAATTCTTGTGGTTGGTGTAGATTGTAACTGGGTGGTTGGCCCCCTCCAACCACTGTCTCCATTCCTCCAAGGCTAGTTTCACGGCTAGCAACTCTTTATCGCCAATACAGTAGTTGCTTTCGGCCAGCGAGAATTTCTTCAAGAAATATGAACTTGGTAGCAGTTGTCCGGAGTCAGAGTACTGGCTAAGTTCAGCCCTTACGGCCACATTAGAAGCATCAACTTCCACCACAAAGGGCCGGCTAGGGTCAGGATGACGAAGGCAGGTGTCTAGCAGGAAGGCTTCTTTTAGATCCTTGAAGGCTCGGCAAGCAGAGACAGGCCACTCTACCGCATTGGCTCCCTTTCGGGTGAGAGCGGTCAATGGAACCACAATGCGGGAGTAATTGGGAATAAAGTGACGGTAGAAATTGGAAAAACTGAGGAAGCGTTGCAACGCTTTAAGATCCCTCGGCTGAGGCCAATTCTTGATTGCAGCCACTTTCTCGGGATCCATTTGGAAGCCAGCTGCAGAGACGATGTAACCCAGGAACGGTAGGAACATCTTCTCAAAACTGCACTTTTCCAGTTTCGCGTATAGACCATGCTCCCTAAGTATCTGGAGCACTTGACGGACATGCTGACAATGTGTAGGCAGGTCCTGGGAGAAGATTAGAACATCATCGAGATAGACAATTATGCAGGTGTTCAGAAGATCCCGTAACACCTCATTCATAAGGTGCTGGAACACCGCCGGGGCATTACATAGGCCAAAAGGCATCACAAGATATTTGTAATGCCCGTCTCTGGTATTAAACGTGGTTTTCCACTCGTCTCCGGGACGAATTCTGACTAAGTTGTAAGCACCTCGTAAATCCAACTTTGTGAAAATCTTCGCTCCCTGGAGCCTATCGAGGAGCTCCGGAATTAGCGGGAGTGGGTAACGGTCCCGCTTGGTAATGGAGTTAAGGCCTCGATAGTCTATACATGGCCTCAGCGAGCCATCCTTCTTGCTGACAAAGAAGAAGCCTGCCCCTGCAGGCGACTTGGACGGGTGAATAAACCCCTTGGCCAGGTTCTCTGAAATATATTCAGACATGGCCTGGGTTTCAGGCAGTGACAAGGGATATACCCTTCCTCGAGGGGGCATAGTTCCAGGTAGTAGGTCTATAGCACAGTCATACGGACGGTGCTGCGGAAGGATCTCCGCCTTGGTCTTAGAAAAAACATCCGTGAAGTCCTCATAAGGTGCTGGAGGACTGAGAGCAGAGTGCATCAACCGGAGTCCGGGAGCCTTTGGCACTTTCATGCAGTTGGCATGACAGAAGGGGCTCCACTTAACAATTTGTAGAATATCCCACTGGATTGTGGGCGAGTGCTTCTGTAGCCACGGTAACCCTAGCACCACAGGGTGGACGGCCTTCTCCAACACTAAGAAGGCTATCTCCTCCGAATGGATCGCCCCAATGCGGACAGTAATGGGTGCTATGGACATCACAATAGCTCCGGGAAGGTGTGTGCCCTGTATGGAGGTAATTCGCAACGGGGCCTCCCGTCTATGCATAGGAATTCGTAACTGGGAGACTAAGTCTTGCAGGATGAAATTACCTCCCGCTCCTGAAGCCAAGAACATGATCGTCTCGATGGATCCTCCAGGGTACTCTAAGGTAACAGGCACGGTACATTTAGGAGCTGTCGCACAGCCTAGGAGGAGCTCCTCCCGACCTCCTAGGCTTTGGCGTTTTTCCGCACGCTCCTGGCAGCGTGCCAAGAAGTGGCCCTTCTGACCATAATACAAGCACAATTTCAAAGAACGACGACGTTGTCTCTCTTCGGGAGAGAGCGGGGCACATCCCAGCTGCATTGGTTCGCACGTGGGAACGTCTGGGTGACAAGTCTTAGGGGAAGACGCAGGTCTCGCGGACACTGAAGCGGAACTATGACGGGAGGAGTGCTGCTCCTTGGCCCTCTGTTGTAGGCGGCGATCAATGCGAGCAGCCATCTCCATCAAGGCATTGAGGTCCTCCGGCAGATCTCGGGCAGCAATTTCGTCTTTAATCCACCCGGATAGGCCCTCCAAGAAGATGGCCTTAAGACTTCCATCCTGCCAACCTACTTCTTGGGCCAAAGTTCGGAATTCCATAGCATAATCTGTCAAGGAGCGAGCCCCCTGATGAAGCTGTAGCAGTTCATATGTAGCCGTAGCTACTCAGGCTGGCTCATCAAAAGCCTGTCTGAAGTTTGAGATGAACTGTTGTAAGTCCACCAGCGAGGAATCGTTATGTTCCCAAAGGGGGGAGGCCCATATTAAGGCCTTCCCATCAAGCAGGGAGAGAATATAGGCTACCTTCACCGCATCCGTGGAGAAGTGCCGGGGCAGCAGGGAGAACCGTATGAAACATTGGTTCAGGAAGCCGCGGCAGGTCCTATTATCTCCAGCGTAGTGAGAGGGTGCCGGCAGCTGAGTCACCGAAGAATCTGGGCCCTCAGGTGCTGGTTCAGAGGCGGACGGGACCCTAGCATCCAAGCAGGCTGTTAACCTCCCTACAGAATCGGTAAGGACCTCAAGGTACTGTTGTTGATACTGCAGCTGCTGGGCCAACCCTGGCAGATCCAAGGGAACAGACGCATCTGCCGAGTCCATGGCCTTGCAATCTGTTATGGAGTCTCAGTTTTAGTGGACCCTTGGGCCGACCTGCCAGAGACTGGGAGAAGATGTTCACTGTCTCTAGCACACCGCAGGTCGGGAGGCAGATGTCAGGCAGGACGTGGATGGTGCTCGTCACCCTGGAAGCTGGTACTCCCCCGGGAGGAGCCTGTAGGAGCCCAGCTGCTGGGACTTAGGTGAGGTTTCACCCCTGGAAGCTGAAGCCCCCCCAGAGGGAGCCCGTAGGGGCCCAGCCGCTGGGACTTAGGCGAGTAGTGAAGCTTGAGACTGAGACGGGCAGGCTGGTGAGCTGGACTAGGAACTGGAACCAGACAAGGACAGCGAGCAACGCTGTAGAAAGAGTTGGGAACTGGAACCAGGCAGGAACTGTAGCAAGACTCGGGTACTGGAACCAGGCAGGAACTGTAGTAGGACTCGGGTACTGGAACCAGGCAGGAATTGTAGCAAGACTCAGGAACTGGAACCAGGCAGGAACTGTAGCAAGACTCGGGTACTGGAAACAGGCAGGAACTGTAGCAAGAATCAGGTACTGGAACCAGGCAGGAACTGTAGCAAGACTGGGGTACAGGAATCAAGCAGGTATTGTAGCAAGCAGGCAGGAACCAGGCAGGTACAGGAACTGTAGCAAGCAGGCAGGAACCAGGCAGGTACTGTAGCAAGCAAGCAGGAACCAGGCAGGTACAGGAACTGTAGCTGGCAGGCAGGAACCAAGCAGGTACTGTAGCAAGCAAGCAGGAACCAGGCAGGTACAGGAACTGTAGCAAGCAGGCAGGAATGGAGCAAGTTCCAAAGGCAACCCACTCCGGGGCATGGAGCAAGTGGGAACCAGATGGTAACCCCGTTACAAGGCAAAGGCTGAATGTCCGCGGCCGGCTTATCAAGGCTGTGGCGTCTGATGTCAGGAATTGGGCGGAGTCACCACTGGTGGGAAATGGCCTAGAAAAGTGCCCAAGTGGCGCGCGCGCGTGCCTAGAGACAGGGCATCCATGGGAGGCTTTCCAGCGGCGCAGCCCTCGCGGGGATGCCACCGAACAGGCCGCGAACTAGGCCAACAGAAGTGGGAACAGGTCCAGGAGCACAGAGGTAAGGGTCTGGTCGCGGTGCTCGCGGCCAGAACCATAACACTTTGGTAGTTGATAGCCTCGTGGATTTAATTGGTGGGACTTGAAGGGTTCCTTTATACGCTTCTCTGATGGGTCTAGAGGAGGAGTATAGTTTGAGTGGGATTTGCAGATCTAGTTGAAGCTGCTAGTGGATGGTTTTGTGGATTGTGGTGAGGGACTTGTGCAAGATTCTGTATTTTATTGGCAGCCAATGTAGGTTCCGGAGGATAGGGGTGATGTGTGCTCCCCGGTTGGTGTTGGTTAAGATTCTCGCCGCTGCGTTCTGGAGCATCTGTAGAGGTTTAGTGGATGAGATGGGGAGCCCGAGGAGGAGAGTGTTGATTGAAGGACAGTCCTAAAATCCTGGAAATGGAGGAGGGGTTTGAGCCTTTTCAGAACTTGAAGTTTATAAAAGCAATCCTTAGTTGTGTTGTTAATGGATTTCTTTAGGTTTAGATGGTTGTCGAGGATTACTCCTAGGTCTCTTACTTGCGTGATCTGGGTGTTGTGGGGTGTCTGATGGGTTAGGACCATGTGGTTGGAGGAGATCAGAAGGAGTTCGATCTTGGCCGCGTTGAGAACCAGGTTTAGGCTGGTGAGGAGGTTGTTCATGGATTGGAGACAGTTATCCCAGTAGGTGTGTGTTTTGGGAGGGATTCTGTTATGGGGATCAGAATCTGTCTGTCATCTGCGTAGAGATAGTGTATTAGTTTTAGGTTTGTGAAAAGCTGGCAAAGGGGAAGAAGGTAGATATTGAAGAGAGTAGGAGACAGGGAAGAGCCTTGGGGTATGCCTAAAGTTGATTTGATATCGGGAGATTCTTTATTATTAATTTTGACTTTGAAGCTTCTATTGTTAAGGAAGGAGTTGAACCATCTGTGGACCGATCCTGATAATCCGATGTCTGAGAGGCGATTTAGTAGGATGGTGTGGTTCACGGTGTCGAAGGCAGCAGAGATGTCTAGAAGGACTAGAAGGAATGAGAGCCCTTTGTCTAGGCCCATGAGGATGTGGTCTGAGAGGGAGATGAGAAGAGTTTATGTGCTGAAAGATTTACGGAAGCCGTATTGGGATGGGTAGAGGATTTTATGTTCTTCTAGTTAGTCAGAGAGTTGTGTATTTACTAACTTCTCCATGAGTTTCGCAAGAAAAGGGATATTAGAGATGGGGCAGAAATTGGAGAGTTCTCTTGTGTCCAGGTTGGGTTTCTTCAGAAGGGGTTTGAGGGAATCAGTTTTTAATCTGTCAGGGTATATTCCTTGGATAGGGAGCAGTTTATGATGTTGGCCAAAGGTCTTGAGATAGTGTCTGGAATGAGCAGTAGACGTTTTGTTGGAATGTGGTCTGATGGGTGGCTTGATGGTTTCAGCTTCTTGAGAAGGGACTCAATCTCCAGGGGGGTTGAGGGTTCGAAGGTGTCCCGGTTGGCTCCATAGTGAGAGGAGGTGTTGGGATTTATGAGAGGAGGGATTGAGTTAGTGGGGAGGAGCGCTAGTGTGTTTGCAATTTTTTTTTTTTTTAAAAAGAGAGCTAGCTCATTTGCTTTAGACTGTGCCTGGTCGTCTAGGATCACAGGGGCAGAGGATTTGGTAAGTTGGGAGACATAGGAGAACAGGGCCTTGGCGTCAAATTGTAAGTCACGCATTCTGCTGGCGTAGAAGTCTCTTTTTGTCCGTAGAAGTTTGTGCATCATTAAAACCTTTTCGGTATCTGAAGGTCTGTATCTGCACCTCCTCTCTTCCAGGGTGTACATATTCAGATCCTTCAGCATCTCCTCATAGGTCATCTGATACAGACCCCACACCATTTTTGTCACACTTCTCTGGACCACCTCCATCTTGTCTCTATCTTTTTTGAGATACAGGCTCCTCACAGTATTCCAGGTGAGGCCTCACCAAGGACCTGTACAAGGGGATAATCACCTCCTTTTCCTTACTGGTTATTCCTCTCTCTATGCAGCCCACCATTCTTCTGGCTTTAGCTATGGCCTTATCACATTGCTTTGCCATCTTCAGATCACCAGACACTAACACCCCAAGATCCCTCTCCCAGTCCTTGCACATTAGTCTTTCACCCCCCATCACATCCAGCTCTTTTGGATTGCCACACCCCAGATACATGACTCTGCAATTCTTAGCATTGAATCCCAGCTGCTAAATCTTCAACCACTCTTCAAGCTTTCTTAAACCACATTTCATTCTCTTTGCTCCTTCAGGAGTGTCCAGTCACATTTTTGCAGGTCTTAGTATCATCTACAAATAGACAAACTTTACCTTCTATTCCTTCTGCAATGTCGCTCACAAAGATATCGAACAGAACTGGTCTCAACACTGATCCCTGTTGTACTCCATTTAACACCGATCTCTCTTCAGCGTAGGTTCCATTTACCATTACATGCTGTCTCCTATCAGTCAACCAGTTTGTAATTCACGCCTCCATTTTGGTGCTCACTCCCAAGCTTCTCATTTTATTCACAAGCCCCATATGCGAGACCATATCAAAAGCTTTGTTGAAGTCAAAGTAGATGATATCAAGAACTCTTCTTCAATCCAAATCTCTAGCTACACAATTAAAAAAATTAATCAGCGTTGTCTGACAGGACCTTCCCCTGGTGAATCTATGCTGCCTTGGGTCCAGCAAACCACCAGATTTAGAAAGTTCACTATCCTTTCCTTCAGCAGAGTCTTCATTAATTTTCCTACTACCGTGATGAGGCTAACTGGACTGTATTTTCCAGCCTCCTCTCTGCTACCACTTTTGTGAAGTGGGACCACCATCACTCTTCTTTAATCCTGCAGCACCACTCTGGTTTCCAGGGATCTACTGAACAGGTTCTTCAATGGACCCGCCAGCTTCCTCAGTGTCCAGAGATCTATCTCATCTGGCCCCATGGCCTTATCGACTCTCAATCTGCCTACTAGGGATGTGCAGAGCAAAAGTTTATGTCCATATGTCCATATGTCCAAAGGGGGTCCCATTTGCGGTCAATATGGACATAAACAGAATTCAATGAGTTGGGTATATGTCCATATGTGCAAATAAAAATTTAAACCCCTCACCCTCCTTAATCCCCCCCCCCCCCCAAGACTTACCACAACTCCCTGGTGGTCCAGCGGGGTCAGGACGCCATTTCTGACCAACTTTGCAAGGAGCACGTGACGTCAGCGTCACGTCGGAGTGACGCGGCGTCACGTGATTCCCCGCGGGGTCGCGCCGGAACACTCGTTCGGCCCAAAAGGAACTTTTGGCCAGCTTGGGGGGGGTCAGGATTTCAGAAATGGCATCCTCACTCCTCGCTGGATCACCAGGGATTGTGGTAAGTCTTTGGGGGGGGATTAAGGAAGGTGAGGGGTTTAAATTTTTATTTTGGATCAACAATCGCGATTTCCAACATATCCAACATAGCTATGTTGAATATGTTGGAAATCTGATCGTTTATGTCTCATCACTTTTTTTAGTTAAAAAAAAAATATAAGTAGCGTTTTACATATGCGGTCAATACGAATGCACACCCCTACTGCCTACCTCCTCCCATACATTCTCTTCAGGAAATGGACTTTCATCTACTTCATCCCCATTTATGGTCTTGTCAACGAGCAATGGTTCTTCTCCAGGGTCTTCTTTAGTGAACACCGAATTGAAGTATTTGTTTAATATTTATGCCATTTCTTCGTTTCTCTCTACACATTGCTCCTTGTCACCTTTCAATTTTTTTATACCACTTCTGGACTCCCTTCTTTCTCTGATATATGAGAAAAATGTTTTGACCCCTTGCTTTACCTCTTTGGCAATTCTCTCTTCCACCTGACCTTTTGCTTTCCTGATTTCTTTCTTTGTCTCCCTCAGTTTTAACATATATTCTTCCCTGTGTTCTTTTTTTTTGGGATCCTCTAAACTTCTTGAACGCCTTTCTTTTTGCCTTTCTTTTTCACCCAACTCCTTAGAGAACCAGATCAGTTTCCTTTTTCCTCTTACTCTTGTTTACTTTTCTAACATATAGATTTGTTGCCTTTGTAATAGCTGTGAATCTGATATCATGCCAGACAAAATGGTCAAAGTTATTATTAAAAACAAATTACTGACCCCATAAATAGACATGGTTTTTGCAAAGGGAAGACATGCCTTACCAATTTACTAGATATTTTTGAGGGTGTAAATTAACATGGGGACAAAGGTTAACTGGTTGATATAGTATATTTGGATTTCGCTTGTTCCTGTTTCCTGCCTTGAGGTCTGATTCCTAATCCGGTATCCATGATCCAGCCCAGATATTACAAGCCTTGTACCTTGATCCTGAAACTCGCCTGAAAGCTAAGTACTTTGCTTCTGAATCTCTTGAAAGCTATCACCTTGATCCTGTGTTCTCCAATGTCCTGGTACCTCGCGGCAAGCCACGCCGTGGTCCGTGACCAGCCCTCGGGGCGGGCTGATTAGGGCCATCTGTGATGCAAGCCATGTACCTCGTTTCTAAAAGCTAGCACCTTGATCCTGTGTCCTCCAATGTCCTGGTACCTCGCGGCAAGCCACGCCATGGTCCGTGACCAGCCCACGGGGCGGGCTGATTAGGGCCATCTGTGATGCAAGCCATGTACCTCGTTTCTAAGTCTCTGAGAAGTCCTTGTTCCTGATCCTGTTTCCTGCCTTGGCTGCCGGTGTGCAGCAATCCTGCTTTGGCTGCTGGTGTGCAGCAACCAGCTTCTTCCCTGTTACCTTGATGTCGGTGCCAGATCCAGTTCCTCATCCAGTCCTATATGTTCTGCCCTTCGTCTTGTCTGGCTCCTGAGCCTTCTGGCCTGTTGGGCCCTGGAGTGGCCAACAGGTGGGATTCGTCCCTGTGCTTTGGAGCTTCCCTTCCTGCCAGCCGACGGGGCTTCGGATGTCAGTATCCCAGCATCGGAGTTTGCTTCGCCTGGATCTCTCCTGCATTTTCCCATTCTCCGCGTGGTCCGTAACCTGCCCTCCAAGGCAGTGTTGGGGACGCGTGGGACAGGGTGGCCCTTGACTCAGTCCCAGGAGTGGTCTGAGCAGGGTGCCCTGAGGGACTGTGCTCATGTCTTCCTTCAGTCCTTGTTCCTGAGTCTACATCTGCACCTTCAGTACCTCACTTCTGAACCTACCTCAGCACCTTCAGTACCTCGCCTCTGAATCTACCTCTGCACCTTCAGTATCTTGTCTCTGAGTCTACGTCAGCACGCCCAGTATCTTGTCTCTGAGTCTTCGTCTGCACTCCCAGTACCTTGCTTCTGAGTCTACGTCTGCACTCCCAGTACACTGCTTCTGAGTCTACGTCTGCACTTCCAGTACCCTGTTCCTGAGTCTCGTCTGAATCTATGTTCCAGTCTTCGCTGTCCTGGCCTCCGTCCGGCCTGCCGCTTCGTGCTGTACCCTGCGGCAGGTCCGAAAGGGCTGGGAACGGTCGGAGGACTGTTCACAAGACCAACATTGCGTTGTTGGGTCTTCCGAAGCGTGCAGGTCCGGAGGAGGGCCTGTCGCCTGGTCATCACTCCAGTCTTGCTTCCGTCCTACCCATGCTCGGGCATGCCACGCCTCCCGCGGCCCCCTTCGGAATCCTCTGGGGTCAAGCCGCGGCCCAAGGACACACCTCTCTCAGGAAGTGGGATCGCTCTCCGAGCGCTCCGCAACAGACACATCACATACTATCCAATAATTAAAATGGTAGTCAATCAAGAAAAATGAACTTAAAAAGCAACCTTTACTTACCCTCTCCAGCAGTTCTCCTACTCCTTTCCCTTGCAGGCCACACCAGAAGCAGCAGTAGCTGCTGAAGCTGTCCTCACAGTCCTCTTCCTTAGGACCACAACCAATCTCTTCTCAAACACACACACACACACACACACACACACACACACACACACACACACACACATACCAGTCACTCCCTCAGGACCAGTTTCTGTCTCTCACACACACCAATCATTTCCCCAACCAGTTTCTCTCTCTTTCTCTCTCTCTCTCACACACATACCAGTCATCTCCCTGATCAGTCTTTCTCACACATACACATGTCACCTCTCTGGCCAGTCTCTCTCAATCACACAATGCTCTTGCTCTCTCTTACTTACACACAGGCTTTCAATCACACACATGCTCTATTTCACTTACACACAAGCTGTCACTCACACACATGTTCTATCTCAGTTACAAACAGGCTCAATCACACACATGCCCTCTCTCACAGCCACAAGCCAGCCAAAAACATGCTCCATCTCTCTCTCACACACACATTGACACACACAACACCCTCCCTGACTCACATATACACCACACACATACAGAAGCACCCTCCCTGTCTCACATACACATTACACTCTCACAGAAGCACCTTGCTTTCAGATTTGCAGCACTTTTCACTTTTACTAAAAGTGAAAGTGATGCTCCCGACCATTAAATAAGAAAACCACATTCCTATCAGAAGGTGAAATGACACCCTTCCTTCAGGTTCTGTCCTCCCAAGGGACAGCCACCCACACTGTCCAGCTTCTCTTGTTTTACGCTTTCAGGCAATAAAGCAAGTGTCTTTCTTCAAAACTATCAGTCGTATGATTATTCATGTGGGAGATATGGAACCGAAAGACATCCTTAGTCAACTTCCCTTTTAAATGGGAAGATTCCAGTCTTAGTCATTTAAAAATATACATTTTCTAAAGGCTTAAAAAAAAAAAGCAAAACCATTTCAGATTGGAACTATTCTAGTCTTCATGCTTAAATTATGCTTTAAAAAAAAAAACCACACCCCACCTGGCATCAGTATCTTAAATTTGTGATTTTGCTGAGATGAACATTTTAAATACTTTAATTTTTTTTTTTTGCTTTAGTATATGTCTCTACCCACTTTGTTAAATTTTATTTTCCAGAGGAGGGATGCTTAAAATTCAGTAATTTCATCTTTCATCCAATTTTTCAAAAGTTGCACTACCAGCACAAAGGTTGAGGTAAATGTATTATCACATTTCATTTTTTTAAACTGGCAGAATCCCAACATAAAGGTTGTTAATACCTGTAACACACACCTAGATATTAAAAGAAAAAGTTTGATCAAATAGGCCACATGACCAAGTTTGTTAAAAAGTATGTCTTCCTACTAGAAGGGATGTACCTCGTCTCCCCCATTATAGTACCCTTTTTTTTTTAGATCCCATCTAGGATAAAATGTCATATTTTATATTCCCACAGTCATCGGTCAAAGCATCCTGCTGCATAAGGATGGTGTACGCTTAAATAGCTACTGGCATAGGTCATGGACATGCAGTGTCGGGTTTCTGTTTCTATGGTGGCCTGCATGGCGACAGGCTGGGGGCCAACCTGGAAGCTGGTGGTATAGGGCCCTGTCTCACACACAGAAGCACCATTCCTTTCTCACATACACATCACATACACACACACACATACACACACACGCACCATTCCTTTCTCACATACACATCACACACACACACACACACACACACACATAAACACACACACACACAGAAGTACCATTCCTTTCTCACATACACACACACACACACACACACAGAAGCACCATTCCTTTCTCACATACACACACACACAGAAGCACCATTCCTTTCTCACATATACATCACACACACACACACACACACACACAGAAGCACCATTCCTTTCTCACATACACATCACATACACACACACACACACAGACACAGAAGCACCATTCCTTTCTCACATACACATCACACACACACACACAGAAGCACCATTACTTTCTCACATACACATCACACACACACACACACACACAGAAGCACCATTCCTTTCTCACATACACATCACATACATACACACACAGACACAGAAGCACCATTCCTTTCTCACATACACATCACACACACACACACACACACACACACAGAAGCACCATTCCTTTCTCACATACACATCACACACACACACACAGAAGCACCATTCCTTTCTCACATACACATCACACACACACACACACAGAAGCACCATTCCTTTCTCACATACACATCACATACACACACACACACACACACACACACACAGAAGCACCATTCCTTTCTCACATACACATCACATATATACACACACACACACACAGACACAGAAGCACCATTCCTTTCTCACATACACATCACACACACACACACACACAGAAGCACCATTCCTTTCTCACATACACATCACATATATACACACACACACACACAGACACAGAAGCACCATTCCTTTCTCACATACACATCACACACACACACACACACACACACAGAAGCACATTCCTTTCTCACATACACATCACACACACACACACACACACACACACAGAAGCACCATTCCTTTCTCACATACACATCACACACACACACACAGAAGCACCATTCCTTTCTCACATACACATCACATACACACACACACACACACACACACACACACAGAAGCACCATTCCTTTCTCACATACACACCACATACACACATACACAGAAGCACCATTCCTTTCTCACATACACATCACAAACACACATATACACACACACAGAAGCACCATTCCTTTCTCACATACACACCACATACACACACACATATACACACAGACACACACAGAAGCACCATTCCTTTCTCACATAAACACCACATACACACACACACACACACACACACACAGAAGCACCATTCCTTTCTCACATAAACACCACATACACACACACACACACAGAAGCACCATTCCTTTCTCACATAAACACCACATACACACACACACACACACACACACACAGAAGCACCATTCCTTTCTCACACACACATCACATACACACACACACACACACAGAAGCACCATTCCTTTCTCACATAAACACCACATACACACACACATATACACACAGACACACACAGAAGCACCATTCCTTTCTCACATAAACACCACATACACACACACACACACACACACACACAGAAGCACCATTCCTTTCTCACACACACATCACATACACACACACACACACACAGAAGCACCATTCCTTTCTCACAA
This sequence comes from Rhinatrema bivittatum, assembly GCF_901001135.1. Taxonomy (NCBI): domain Eukaryota; kingdom Metazoa; phylum Chordata; class Amphibia; order Gymnophiona; family Rhinatrematidae; genus Rhinatrema; species Rhinatrema bivittatum. The sequence goes on along the minus strand of NC_042616.1, from coordinate 805,121,360 downwards.
ACACACCACATACACACACACAGAAACACACACACAGATAAAGAAGATCTGCACAGCCAGTCTAGCTGATCACGTGGTCGAAGAAAAGAAGATCGGAGCAGCTGGAGGCCAGGCCAGTGGGGCCGAAGGCCATGTGATCAGCTAGACCGGCCCACCAGGTGGAAGCCCGATCCCCCGATAGGCCAATCCGCCCCTTACGCCGGTAGCCTTCAGCCCCTACCATGTGACAGTGGTTACTGGTGCCATTGGTTGGTCTCTATCACGTGGTAGGGGCTAAAGGTCACCGGCGCCATTTTGGTTAGTGGCAGCCGAGGCCCCGGGAGCGGCAGATCGCTCCCAAGCCCTCTGCTGGACCACCAGGGGGGTGTCAAAAGGATGGCATTGGGGGGGAGGCAGGGCGAGTCGGGGGCTGGCAGAATTTTGAAAGGGCACTTTTTGCCCTTTCAAAATTCTGCTGCCTGCCGCGGCGCCCCCTAAGTCTCGGTGCCCTAGGCACAGGCCTAGCTCGCCTAGTGGTTCCTCCAGCCCTGAATATTAGGAATTATTTGAAAATGAACAGAGAACAAAACTAAGAATGTCATAATGCCCTTGTATAGATCTATGGTGCGACTGCACCTTAAGTACTGTGTGCAATTTTGGTTGCCCCATCTCAAAAAATAATTAGTGGACATAGAAAAGGTACAGAGAAGGGTGACAAAAATGATAAAGAAGGTTTTGGTGGACTCAAAAAAAGCAGGAATTTTTCTGAGCAGTAGCACCGCAAGGCCATGGAGGGCTTAGGTTCAGGTCTTTTTACCAGGTCTTCCAATTTTTCTCACTCCCTCCCCCTCTCGCCCTTCCATGTCCCTACCAATATCTCCATCAATCCTGTACCATCTGTTCTGTCACTTCTTTCCACCTTTCTTCTATACCTCTCTTCCCAAATACTGTTTTTCAAATTCTTTCCTGTATTGGCTCTCCTTTGCACAGGCCTCCACTCCCTTCCCTCTCCCCACATACCTCCGTTCCTCACCCTACCCTTCTATGGACCTTCACGCCCTTGCCCATTCATCCACCCCCAGCCACCTCATTTTTTACGCATGGAGGTTTCTGGAGCCAGTCCTAGGCCTGGCTACTAGGAGATAAGGGCAGTAGCCGTAAGCTGTATGTGAGTGCAGATGCTATGAGCCAGCACATAGTGCATGCTCACCCCCACCATCCCATACGGGTTTTCCTTTCGGTACTTTCAGGCCCCCAAACTCAATGAAGATTTCTCTCTGCTCTCTTAGCAGCCAGGTCCAGGACTGATCCCCAGCAGCTTTCCCGCTGGCACAGGGTAGAAGTGGGATCGCCATGCTGAGTCCACCTCCCTCTTCCTGCCAGTGGCACCTGCTACAGGTCTGTCTGTAGATCTGTGTGTTGCAATCTTATGAAAGGACTTGAACGAGTAAATGTGAATCAGTTATTTATCTTTCGGATAATACAAGGACTAGGGGGGTACTCCATGAAGTTAGCAAGTAGCACTATTAAAACAAATCAAAAAAGATTATTTTTCACTCAATGCACAATTAAGCTATGGAATTCATTGCCAGAGGATGTGGTTAAGGAAGCTAATGTAGCTGGGTTTAAAAAAGGTTTGTATAGGTTCCTGGAGAAGTCCATAAACTGCTGTTAATCAATAGGGAATAGCCACTGCTTGTTGCCTGCATTCATAGCATGGGATTTATTTGAGGTTTGGATACTTGCCAGATACTTGTGACTTGGATTGGCCACTGTTGGAGACAGGATAATGGGCTTGATGGCCCATTGATCTGAACCATATTCTATGGGGGGAGAAAGGCTGATGTGCACAGAGCAGGAGAGACCCCTTGGGGTGACAGTGTCTAATGATCTGAAGTCGGCGAAACAATGTGACAAGGCGATAGCTAAAGCAGAAGAATGCTGAGCTGCATAGAGAGAGGAATATCGAGTAAGAAAAGGGAAATGATTATCCCCTTGTACAGGTCCTTGGTGAGGCCTCATCTGGAGTACAGTGTTCAGTTCTAGAGACCGTATCTCCAAAGAGACAGAGACAAGATGGAGGCGGTCCAGAGAAGGGCGGACAAAAAGGTGGAAAGTCGTCATCGAATGACCTATGAGGAGAGACTGAAGAATCTAAATATGTACACCCTGGAGGAAAGGAGGAGCAGAGGTGATATGATACAGACTTTCAGATATTTGAAAGGTTTTAATGATCCAAAGACAATGACAAACCTTTTCCGTCGGAAAAAAATCAGCAGAACCAGGGGTCACGATTTGAAGCTCCAGGGAGGAAGACTCAGAACCAATGTCAGGAAGTATTTTTTCACGGAGAGGGTGGTGGATGCCTGGAATGCCCTTCTGGAGGAAGTGGTGAAGACTAGAAATGTGAAGGACTTCAAAGGGCGTGGGATAAACACTGTGGATCCATAAAGTCTAGAGGACGTGAATGAAGAGTTGGTGGCTTGCGGGAATGACGGCTACTACCTGGAGATAATACCCTTATTCAATAAACATACACACTGCTAATGCGACTCCAGCATTGCTCTAAGCTTCAATGGCAAGAGGAAATGTGGAAAAAGGGATTTGCATTCACAAGAAGCGGGGAGTAGCTTGCTTGTTACTGCGATTACTACCCCAAACCAAATAAGCCTGATACTTCACTTTCAATGCATAACAGGCATAGCTCTCTCCTTCAACAGCAGGGGAGAAAGACTGATATTTCACGCATATCCAGCATAACTCTCTGCTTCAACGGCAGGGGAGAAAGACTGATACTTCACTTTCAGTGGATATCCAGCATAGCTCTCTGCTTCAACGGCAGGGGAGAAAAACTGATACTTCACGCATATCCAGCATAGCTCTCTGCTTCAACGGCAGGGGAGAAAGACTGATACTTCACGCATATCCAGCATAGCTGTCTGCTTCAACGGCAGGGGAGAAAGTCTGATACTTCACTTTCAGTGCATATCCAGCATAGCTCTCTGCTTCAACGGCAGGGGAGAAAAACTGATATTTCACGCATATCCAGCATAGCTCTCTGCTTCAACGGCAGGGGAGAAAGACTGATACTTCACTTTCAATGCATATCCAGCATAGCTCTCTGCTTCAACGGCATGGGAGAAAAACTGATACTTCACGCATATCCAGCATAGCTCTCTGCTTCAACGGCAGGGGAGAAATACTGATACTTCACGCATATCCAGCATAGTTGTCTGCTTCAACGGCAGGGGAGAAAGTCTGATACTTCACTTTCAATGCATATCCAGCATAACTCTCTGCTTCAACGTCAGGGGGAATGAAGAAAAGTGGATCTATATACAGACAACACCAACAAGGACTGAATTACATAGTCTGGGTAAACAAATAAGCATGGGTGTAGCTTGCTTATTGCGGCAGTTACTACCCCTAACTAATTAAGCTAGATATTTCACTTAGATGCAGTTCCAACACTGCTCTCTACATTAATGGTGGGAGTGGAAGGGAAATAGAACCAAAAGGTTACTAAGAGCCAAGAGTAACAGATAAGTATGAGAAAAAAAAAGTGCAAAGCTTGCTGGGCAGACTGGATGGACCGTTTGGTCTTCTTCTGCCGTCATTTCTATGTTTCTATGTTTCTATGTTTCTATATCTTATGTTCTTATGCGGGGCCTGTTGCAGTCGTGCAGCTCACATCTGCCTACAAATGGTGCTGGTGACATCCTGCCCGTTTCTTCCTCCAAGCACTCTTGCGAGCTCTGCCCCACTAGATAAGGCATGCTTGGTTACCATCAAATTATTTAAGTAGTGGCTCCTGGGAGCCCCACAGATTCCCCTCCTGCACATTAATGAAAGAAGAGTGTAGAGACCCCGTGGGGATCTGTAGCAGTCACTGGCCCTACTTTAGGACCTGTGGTTGAATTAGGTATGGTGCCAGCCATTTTGCCACAGCAGCCCCATTGGAGGCTCCTGCTGCCATGCTGGGCTCCTGCCTGCTCAAGAACAGGTGGCGCCTGGGATCAGTGCGGGATTTTTTGTTTGGAAGTTGAAGTGAAAGAGTCTGCTTTTGTTGGTTCCCCTGTTCCTATGTGGCTGAGACTCGCACCTCTGGCTGAGGAGAATAAGAAGTGAGACAACACATTGTTGGGCCACACCCTGTGACCAGGGATAGATTTAGGATTTTGCCACCATGTTATGAATCTGGTACCAAACGTGGACTCTTGGCCCGAGGTGGTATTGGTGCTAACTGTGGGAGAGACCCCCCAACAGGTCCTCACCGTCGGGAGGCGAGGCCGGATGGGAAGCAGGGGCCAGCTGAAGCTTTGACGCTACCAGCCCACATTTCCCGCAGATTGAGCCCTTGGGTAACGGGGCCAGCTGGTCTTATGTGGTCCTATCGTTCATCGCTGCCCCCCATCCCCTTCCCTGTTTATTGTATTTCTCATCAGTTTTATGTAAACCGTTATGATGTCCATTCGAATATCGGTATAGAAAAAACTAATACATAAATAAATGTGGGCCCCTGCGTGGAAGATCCCGATGGCACGGCTGGGCGAGGCGGAGGACCATAAGGGCCCGAAGGATGAAGTAGACAGGAGGCGTGGTCTGGTCCAGTCTGGGGTTCGGAGGCAGGCGGCAGAAGACGAGGTGAGGTCCGCTCCAGAGGTCAGAGGCAGGCGGCAGAAGACGAGGTCAAGAGGCAAGCCAGGTCGAGAGCCAAGATCAGTCCGAGGGAAGAGAAGTCCAGAACAGCAGGAGGAGGGCAGGATCAGGAAGGCTGAAGACGACAGCAAGGAGACCTGTTGCCAAGCCGCCTGCTGGGAGCCCTTTAAATCGCGACTGGAGCCGCGCACGCAAGTAAGGGAGGTCTGTGCCGGGGTGGCAGTCGGGGGCGTCCCGGCCGTCGACGGTGCAGGAGAGGCTCCAGCGGTGTGGGAGAGAGGCGGCCTGCATTGGGAGAGGCTTCTCACAGCTGCTAGAGAGCCAGGACCTGTTGCCGACAATGGAGGACATCGGGAGGTGAATGAGACCCGCGGCCGCCGAACATAACACACCCCTAGGCACTTGTTAGTGCTGTTGCTCTTCCCACACTCCTCACTCTTCCCCCAGACAAGGGACAACAGAAGAGAAGGAGAAAGTCACAGCTTTCTTTGCTCTGGTTTAGAGGGACTGGATTAGGGCATGGAGCAGTTTTTCTTTGCTCTCTTCCCTCTATCCTTACCCCTCCTCTCCTGTTCTCTGCACTAGGAGGGGAGGGACTGGGGCAGGAAGCAGGAAGCTCTCTCTGTTGAATGAGATTCAGCAGGGCCAGGAGGCAGAGACTCTTCAGCTGGCCCTGCTGCCCTAGGCACTGGACTAGTGCATCACGGTCTATTGGCAAATCCAGGCCTGCCTGTGACTGGGGAAGTGTGTCGCGGTGATTTTTTTTTACTCTGTATTGATTTTTTATTCTGTTTTGCTGGTTTTCCTAGTCCTGTACACGGTGGGATTCACTCCTGCCCGGGATAGGGCTAGGAAGAAAGAAGGAAACTCATTTCTCTAAGTCCTATCCATTGCTTAGGTGCTACCATCTCCGTGTTTGGGGATTTTTTATAAAGTTTTGTTTGGGAGAACATTTTTGGCTCACATCCAGGGTTGCATCGGAGAGAAGAATTGTGAGTTTCAAGGACATCTAGACATAGCCTTGAGAAGAGGAGAATCTGGAGACCTCCCCTCCCCTCACAGGTTTCTCTGTGCCGGGAGAACGGGGTGGAGTCAAGCAGTGGACCACGGGTATTTTTGGAAAGGGGGCATCCTAAAGATAGAAAACCCCATTCCACCCTGGGCAGCTAATATTTCCACCTCCTGGAAGAGAGGGAGTCCTGGCACCGGTACCAAGGGACACATGCACAGTGCGTGTTGGGACTGAACATGGATGTAAGCATGTTCGGCGCCAACGGATTACACTAGACCAAGTACAACAGTAAACGTTTCATTTTGGAACACCCGGTCCGAGTTTCAGGTCTGATTTATTTTGGCACCTAAAATCACAAGAACCTGTGCACTGAGCTGTCACCCCTAGAGAGACATTTTGTTCAACCCCCCTGGGCCCTGGAGCGATCCCCTCTTCCCCCATTCTGAGAATCCACAGCAGGGCTGAGTGAAAATTTGTCAGGACCTAGCCCCGGGACTGAGCGTGACGCCTACCTTCCTAGTTACCCCTAGAGGAATGGTTGCACTAACTAAAGGGCAACCAACTGAGGAACGTAATACACAATAAAAATCACTAACGAGAAAAGCTTCTGGTGGTAATTAATCTTGGGCAGAAGGCATGGGGAGGAAACCTGCACAAAGCAGCAGTTACTATCCTGAGAAAGGAACCTGCAGGGCAGACTCGATGGACCTCTTGGGTCTTATTCCGCTGACATTTACTATGTTGATATGAGCAGCAAATACTTAATTAATCATGCAAAGGACACTTTTACGAGCCATTTACCTGGTGAATTGTTTGCCTGACATTGGTTTCCCCTCTTTCACCTGGCTCCAAACATCCGTGCAGGCCTTCACTCTCCTTGTTCTTCTTTATTTGGTTAACAAGAAGCGTTCCCATGGGAGCTTTTTAGTTGGGGAAAGAAAACCGCGCACATACGCGGGATCTTCAAGTGCTGACATGCTGTGTTACGCCTGACTGACTGCTCACGCAACTAGCAGGCGCAAACGGCGTGCACTTGGTGCTAATCTTCAATGGGAAACTGCCCGACTAAGTTTGCCTTTGAAAATGATCTGCAAGGTCCAAAGGTCTGTGTACACCCTGGGACCAGGTGGGCCACCCAAAATTTCTCCCCTTAAGGGGTCGTGGGAGGTAAGCTAATTTGTGGGAGATTAATTATTGAAGAGGAAGATCTATTAATAATTGACGGCCAATCTTATTGTAGAAAAAAAGAGAGACTCTTTTGAGACAGGTACATCAGTTACTGTTCGTAATTTATCTTTTGTTAGTTTTATCTGCACATCGCCTAGTATATTGTTTCAGGCAATTCACAAATCTGAATAAACATAAAAGATAAAGATTATCAATGATAGATCAAATAATTCCAGGAACAAGAGAGATGGGTTTTCAGGCCAGCAAGCTCCTGAGTTGGCCTCCTAGTCTTCCACTTATAACTTCCGGGACTGTTGACAGGTTTTTCTGGTTTGGACAATTCAATTAGCTTTGCTTCTTCTCACCAGACTCAAGGAATTTGGCCGTTCTCCAACATATTAGAAAATAAAAGAGCAGCAAGCCACTGTCTATCAAGCAAGGTAGAGAAAGGCTGCAGGAATCCCATCTTTGCTACACTACACAAAGATGGGATTTTGTGTAGCTAGATAGAGATATAGACACAAACAAAATAAAACATATGGAATACCTATCAATTGACTTAACATTTTATTAAACAACATTTTATGATAGCTATCAGTGCTAAGATTAATGACAATCATTTACTGGGAAGAAAAAGCCAGTACACAACTTGTTGCATAAGACAGTGAACCAATGTCTTTTCTTCTAAATATCTTTAGACTTTGCAAATGTTTATAATCATAGCTGGCGTAAAAAACATCCCTTATTGTTTTATAAAGAAAACATTTGTGAAAAAAACATGTGCAATCAAGATCATGTGTAACTGAAATCAAAAGGACACCACTGAAATTATTTGAGCCAACGAATTTCAACCTCTTCCTAATGTATGTAGAGTATTCAATTCATCCTTTAAAATGTACATGTGCATAATAAACCAACACGAATTAGTGATTCGTGTTAGGCCAAAAACTTCAACCCCGTCTGCTGCATGTGGAACAAACTCAATCCTTTCAAAATATAGATCCTCTGCCTCATTCAATTTCCACAACTGTTTGTTTGCTTGTATGTGTGCACCCTACATTGGTAGCTTCATCAGGGGGTGATGTGTAATGTTAAAAGGAGCAGTGAGAATCTTTCCTCTCAATAAGCCAACCTGCAGAGAATGGTTATGGAAAACAAACTTATCTTATCATTGGGAGATTGCTATTCTGAAACCAATAAGTGACTGAAAATACATTTATCAGCTTCAAGTTGTGCATATTAAGTATGTTTAAATTCTTCTTAATCCCATATTTATGAGGAAAAAAAGCCAAAAGTATAGAATTAATAAGAATGTCTTCAAGTTTACAAATTGAAACTCCACTGCAAATACCTGCCCCATCCAGGTGACGGCGTTTAGCCATTAAAAAGTTAGGGCCGCAGATCTGTGTCCCTTCTATACAGCTCCTCCTTCTGACATCACTCCCTTTCAGGAGCCAGACCGAAAAAGACATTGCGAATCTACCGCAAGATCTAAAACTATCCATTGCATAAAAACCTCGAACGTGAAGAAGCTGAGTTACAGCCACTACATCTTGAATGGGAGGCCATATATATATATAATTATTAAAATGTAAACATATGTCCTCATATAGCAGAGTCCCTAATTCTAAATATTGCTTTCACACAAGAACATCACCTCTATCAATGCCACGCTTTTGGAATCTGCATTCATGCGACAGAAGATTTATTAAAAATATTTTAAAACTAAAGGAGGAATAATAATTCTACTACCTGGCTACAGAACTAAAATAAAAATTGATGCTGGCATTGCTGTAATCACACATTCTCTCCCCCAAAAATTGTATTACACAATCTAATGTCTTGAAAAAATGAGAAACCATGGACAAGCTGCTAGAAAAGTTAGAAAAACATCAATCCGAACGCATTCCAAATCCAGACCTGACAACCGCCATTGTTTCAGAGACATGAAAAGCTCCTGCCTCAGGGTGAATGTGGCAGTAAGTCCTTCAGTATTTCTTGTATAATATCGCCAAAACACGTTCAGCCCCGAGAGGCACAGTGGAGAGCTTTATTTATTTATTTATTTATTTATACAAGAAGTGTTGAAGCAGGGTCGGTGCAACTTTTTTGCTGCCCTGTGCGAAAAATTACTGTGCTGCCCACCCTCCTCCCCCCATCCCAATTCATTCAGTGTCTGTCCCGGGCCCATTAAATAAAGCCCAGCTCCGTCCTGCAATTTATATTTTTAAGAACTGACACACACCCCCACCCCAGAATCCATGGATAGGTATGAGATACCCTAGGCAAACCTTACAGCCTTGTACACACACCACCCCCTCCCGCCCACACACACACTCCCACACCCTTTCCAGACACACACACACAATTAAATTATTTATTTATTTTTGGTTTTTATATACCGATCTTCTTGCCTTAGATACAAATCAAACCGGTTTACAAAGAACGTAAACTTGCCTGTAGGCTATACATAGAACCATGAACATTAACCTGGAAGAACCTGGAAAAACAATTTGAATTATATAGCAATAAAAGTCACAATAAGTGATTGATTCCATTAAATTGGGCTTAGATTCAATTAGGTTGAAGAAAATGAGATGAAGTGTAGAGTGATAGGAAAAAGGGAAGAAAAAGGTAGAATAAGACCAAAGGGTAACTGGAGGTCTCTTCAAGGGAAATGAATTAGAGAAAATGAAAAGTGAAATATGAAAGCAGAAATAAAACAAACCAAACTTGAGTTGAGGAATGAGCAGAGATATGCTGCGAAAAGAGGAGAGAATGTGTTAACTAAGATGCTGTTTCTGGAAAGGCTAGGTTGAACAACCAGGTTTTTAGTTTTTTCTTGAAGGAGATTGGGCAGGGGTCCTGTCTGAGGTCTGGTGGGAGAATGTTCCATTGAATGGGACCTGCGGAAGAAAAGGCCCTGTTCCTTAGAGAAGTTTTAACTTGAGGGACGAAGAGAGTACCTTGGTAAGCTCTTCTCTTAGGTCTTGTGGAGGTATTGGGGCGAATCTGGAAGGTGAGATCGATTGGAGCAAGTTTGTGGAGGGTTTTGTGCATGATGGTCAGCACTTTGTAGATGATTCTATATTTAATCGGAAGCCAGTGGAGGTTGTAGAGGATAGGTGTGATGTGATCCCTCTTATTAGTATTCGTTAAAATCCTGGCGGCTGAGTTCTGTAACATCTGAAGTGGCTTAATGGTGACAGCTGGGAGCCCAAGCAACAACGAGTTACAGTAATCTACTTTGGTAAGTATGATTGATTGCAGAATCAAACGGAAATCATTGAAGTACAGGAGGGGTTTAAGCTTTTTAAGTACTTGTAACTTGAAAAAGCACTCTTTTGTCATATTGTTGACAAGCCTTTTTAAGTTCAGCTGGTTGTGCAAGAAGGTGCCTAAGTCTCTGACGTAAGAGGTGTTTTTGATGTTATCTGGCGTTGTTGAAGGGAAGATAGGTAGAGAATGGCTATCGACTTGAGATTGATTATTTGGGTATGTAGTCTCCTTGGCAACGAAGTTTTCATCTTGAGAAATGATTAGGAATTCAGTCTTGTCTTTGTTGATGACAAGGTTAAGCTTGAAGAGGAGTGAGCTGATCTCTTGAAAGCAAATGTCCCAGAATATAAGAGATTTTTGTAAAGACTCATTGATAGGGATTAGAATTTGGATATCATCCGTGTATATATAATGCTTGATTTTCAGCTTGGTGAGGAGGAGACAGAGAGGAAGCAGGTATATGATGAAGAGGGTTGGTGAAAGAGCAGAACCTTGAGGGACACCCAAGTTGGATCTGATTAGGTGTGATTGTTTATTGTTGATTTTTACCTTGAATGATCTTTTGCTTAGGAATGAACGGAACCAGTCCAAGGCTGATCCTGCGATGCCTATTTCCATGAGTCGGTCTAGTAGAATTGAATGGTTGACCGTATCAAAGGCAGCTGAAAGATCCAGAAGAATCAGTAGGTGAGATTGTTTTTTGTCCATGTTCACAATGATGGAGTCAGTAAGTGAGATCAGAAGTGATTCCGTGTTTAGGGATTTGCGAAAGCCATATTGTGAAGGTGCTAGGATCTCATGTTCTTCCAGGAATTCCGTGAGTTGTTTATTAACTATTTTCTCCATGATCTTGGCGATGAAGGGAAGGTTAGCAATGGGGTGGAAATTTGTTGGGTCTGATGTTGACAAGTTAGGTTTTTTTAGGAGCGGTTTCAAGATAGCTTTTTTAGAGAATCTGAGAAAAGTCCTTGGGTTAACAAGCAATTGATGATTTTAGCAATGGGTTTAGCAATAGTATTTGGTATTGAAATGAGGAGGTTGGGAGGGATGGAGTCTAGAGGATGGGATGAGGGTTTGAGTTTTTTCAGAATATTTTCCACTTCGAGAGAAGAGGTGGTCTCAAAGGAGTCTAATCTTGCGGTCTGTTGAAGTGATGGAATATTCAGTTGGGGGATGGGAGGGTTTGGTGTAGAAAACTGTTTGGTGAGATTGATAATTTTGTTTTCGAAGAAGGTGGCCAGTTCTGTGGCTTTGATGAGAGCATGATCATCTGGGATGGACGGTGGTAGAGGTTTGGTGAGGGCAGAGATGTAGGAGAAAAGAGCTTTAGAATCGAAGATGAAGTGGTGGATTTTTTTCATGAAGAATTCTTTCTTTGTTTTGAAAATGGTGTTCCTGTATATATTAAGGGTGGATTTGTAACTTGCTAAAGTTTTGGGAGAGGGATTTCTACGCCAGATATGTTCTTTATTTCTGAAGTGTAGTTTGATTGTCTTCAGTTCAGGGGTGAACCAAGGTTTTCTGTTGTCTTGAGCCTTGTGAATCACCTTAGTAATTAGGGGGCAGGTTTGATCTGCGACTTTGTTGGTGATAGAAAGCCAAGAGTTGGTGGCGGAGTTCGCATCTGAGAGGTCGAGCTGTGGCAATTCTTTGGTAAGGTAATTAGTAAGAATTTCCGAAGAGCATGGTTTCCTGAAGTGAACCGTGGTTTTTGGAAGGCAGGGGAAGGGTGTCAATTATCTTGAGGGACGTGTTTATAATATGCTGGTCCAACCAGGGTACTGGTGTACTTATTGGAGTTGATGAAATAGAGATACCTTCGTTAATGAAAATCAGGTCTAGAGTGTGGCCTGCTTTATGAGTTGGGTTGTTAATGATCTGTTTGAAGCCCATGTTTTGAAGCAATGATAAAAAAGATTCGCAGTTGGGGGAGCGTATGGCCAAGTCTACATGAAGGTTGAAGTCTCCCATTATTAATGCAGGTGAATCATAGTTGATGTGTTTGGTAATGTATTCAATGAGGGGAGATTTATTATTTATTTATTTATTTATAATTTTTATATACCGAAATTCTTGTATTGGATACAAATCAGTCCGGTTTACATAGAACGGCAAACTGCCCTGGTCTTAAGAGACCGACCGGGGCTTAATACAAGAAACATAGAAATGACAGCAGAAGAAGACCAAACGGCCCATCCAGTCTGCCCAGTAAGCTTTCCACTTTATTTTTTTTTCCTCATGCTTATCTGTTACTCTTGGCCCCCCATCAGCAACCCCCTGGTTCCAGTTTCCCTCCACCCCCGCCATCGATGTAGAGAGCAGCGCTGGAGCTGCATCCAAGCGAAACATCCAGCTCAATTGGTCAGGGGTAGCAACTGCTGCAATAAGCAAGTTACTACCACACTTGTTTACCCAGCCTGTGCCATTCAGTCCTTGTTAGTTGTCTGAATATAATTCCTCTTTTCTTTATTCCCCCTGTAAACAGTAAACAGTGGGTATCCGTAAACTTATACAGTTAACAAGTTAAACAGGTGGTATGAGTATAGCAAACTGATAAGACTACAGCTTGAGAAAACAATAACCAATTAACAACAATAAATAAAGTCAAATCGACAGTGGCTGCGGTGTAGTATTAACAAGAAATAGATGTACAGGGTGGGGGGGGGGGGGCCTAGGATGAGGATGAGGGAATAGGTAGGAAAGGAAGGGGGGGGCCGAGGATGAGGGAATAGGATGGAAGATGGATCTGTTTCCAAATTTCCGGGTGGAGCGTAGATCAGACAAATTTGTAGCTCTTTGGATTTGAAGTAAGCACATTCTAGATTAGAGATTAGGCTTGAATTTTGTAGGGATAACTTTAGGCCTTTCTTGGCTGCAAGTAGAAGTCCGCCTCCTCTTTTTTTATGTCTGGGAATCGAGAAAATATCATATGTTTGTGTGGGCAGTTGGTTAATAATTACTGAATCAGTAGATTTTAACCAAGTCTCTGTGATGGCGCAAATGTCAGGATTGGCCTCTGAGAGAAAATCATTTAGAATGTGAGATTTTTTCGAGAGGGATTGGGCGTTGACAAGGGTCAGGGTGAAGAGGGAGAGACCAAGGAATTGTGTAAAAGGAGAGATAATAATAGGGATTAGCCTTTTTGCTGGAAAGTGCAACATGGAAATGGTTTCTCATTATTTCTGAGGTGAGTTTTAATAATGGGGATGTTGAAGGAGTGCATTTTAAGAGTGGAGAGAAAAATTAGTGGTAAGAAAGCCAAGGTAGCAGAATATCTAGAGAGGTCTTGAGCCTAGAGAGAGACAAAAAAGGCAGAAATAGTTATAATAAAGTTTATCCTCAGGTGCTGCACGAAGGGGCGCACAAAGGGGCAGGCCCCTTTGTCGCGCTCCTTTGGCGTGTGGTGCCGGTGGAGCTGTGTTAATTTTTAAATGTCCTGTCCTGCTTCTGATTGGCTTGCCGGGAGTTTCCTGTTTCCAGCTGCAGGGGGACTGAAGGACCATGTGGAGGGATGGCGCAGCAGTAGCTCCTCGAGGTCGGCGTCCGGATCCGCCGTGGGGGAAGGTAAAATTAAAGGGCCTTACCCCGACGGGTCTGGGCGCATTTATAAATTATGCATTTATAACAAATTTTACATGAAAAAGAACATTCAAAAGCACAGTCCTCTGAGGCAAAAATATCACTTACAGCATGCATATTGTATTTACATGCACTGCTGTGGTGCCAACCAGAAAATCCTGGTTTCCCTAGTTTGTATCTTATTGCTGTAACCGCTAGGCTACTCCTCTATGTGAGTATTGTAAAGGCTGATCCTTTCTGGGGGGTGGGGAGTCAGCATTTGTCCTTCTTGCAACAGTCTTCATTTAAACCCACCAGGTAAGTATAAGTTTGATACAAAAAAAGTTTCAGTTCACCCAGTCTGTGCATCTAGTCTGTGTCACTAGTCAGTATCATTAGACTGGGCTTCTGTAGAACTTAGTCTGTGTATTGAGTACTAGCAATCTGTTTCTCTAGATTGGTCAGACTAAAACAATACAGGCAGGTGTGCACACACTTTTCTCTTTCCTGTTTCTCTTTGCAGCTCCTTTGAATCCTCTCAGTGCAGCAACTTCTGGAACGCAGATTGTTGTCCAAGTAGAATCTTCTCTCTTCTCTTTGACCTACTCCCTGACTATAAAGAAATCAAAAAGGCAAAATCCTGTTACACTGTCCGCACCAATCTTCCGCAAGAAAACTTTGCAGGAATGTGGTTAACATAAATTTGAAACCTTGTTGAATTGTGTGTTCAATTACAATTAGGGATAAAATAAACAATAAAAGCTGTGTAATCCCTGTCTATATATATATATATATAAACTAACTGCAACGTCTAGATTCACTGCACAGAAAAGAAAAACATTGTTGCATCAAGGTCATCAGGCACTACAAAGCACCTCTAGAATTCTCCCTTTCAAAGAGAAACAAAATTTGTTATGGTGTTCAGCAGGGGTGGATTGTAGGAAAATATCAACACAAGGGATTTTTTTTTTTTAAACAGGCTCCTTGTGATTCAATGACTCCCAAAAGCACACCAAGCTGACCCTAGAGAGGTACAGTATGTGACCTGGAACACATCTGCCTCTACTGTCAGACTTGAGCCAAAAAAATCTCCAACACCCAGGGATGCTTGCCCCTTCCCCAATTTCACAGTTTCCTTCACCCAGTCCTCACATTCCTGCTTTAATCCCCCAACCCCCATCCCAGCTTTTTTTTATTTTGCAGGTAACCTTAACTTACCTACAGGCTGCAGCCGGTGCATTCAGCTGCTGGGCTCTGCAGCACTTTGTTGTCCTAGTGATAGTGGCAGAGCTGCAATGTGAGGGTCCCAGCCAGTCCCTCTCTCCTTCACAGCTTTTTTTGGGATTTTTGCAGGTAACCTCAGCTTACCTACAGGCTGCAGCCGGTGCATTCAGCTGCTGGGCTCTGCAGCACTTTGTTGTCCTGGTGATAGTGGCAGAGCTGCAATGTGAGGGTCCCAGCCAGTCCCTCTCTCCTTCACAGCTTTTTTTGGGATTTTTGCAGGTAACCTTAACTTACCTACAGGCTGCAGCCGGTGCATTCAGCTGCTGGGCTCTGCAGCACTTTGTTGTCCTGGTGATAGTGGCAGAGCTGCAATGTGAGGGTCCCAGCCAGTCCCTCTCTCCTTCACAGCTTTTTTTTGGGATTTTTGCAGGTAACCTCAGCTTACCTACAGGCTGCAGCCGGTGCATTCAGCTGCTGGGCTCTGCAGCACTTTGTTGTCCTGGTGATAGTGGCAGAGCTGCAAGGTGATGGTCCCAGCCAGTCCCTCACTCCTTCACAGCTTTTTTTTTTTTGCTTTTTTTTTAGACTTTACTGGATTCACTGAGGCAAAAAAACAATACAAAACTCATTTTCTTGTCCAAGGGCTGTGCTGTTATCAGTCATAGTGCTGCCGGCCAGTGCTCACACAGCCTCACGTTCTCTTCTTGACCAGGGCTGGCAATAGACTGCTTTTTTCTTTTCTCCCTAAGAAGGGACGGGACCTGGGTTTGATAGCTCATCCATTAGTAAAAAAAAACAAAAAAAAGAGGTGGGAGAGACAGGAAGGCAGGCTGGGGCCAGGACACTGCAGCTCTGACTGGAGCATCAAAGAGACGCAGGGAAAAGGCAGGCAGTACTCTGACTGGAAAACAGGGCAGCATTGAATTTGTTTTTTCAAATATATGCGGCAGGCAGGGGTCATCAAGGTGCTGGCTTATCTGCAACAAGTACCAGCCTGCCTTTGCTCCCTCCAAAATTAAAACCCAGCGCATCTGCACACAAAGACAAGGAGAAGAAAATTATTCCTTACCTGCTAATTTTTGTTCCTGTAATACCATGGATCATTCCAGACGGTGGGTTATGTTCTCTGTCCAGCAGATGGAGTCAGAACACAAAATTCCCAGGGGAGGAACCATATAACCACGCCTCCCCTGTAACAGCTCTCAGTAACTAGACTAACAAAGCCCAAAAGAGAGAGACCAAAAACAGAGGGATCAAGTAATCAAAGAAGGAATTGAAATAATCGCTGTCCAAATAAACAGCAACTAAATTCTGAACAGTGAACTTGCGAACAGCAGTGCGTGAACAAAAAAAAGACGTGCAGTATTCGAAATACGGAGTAAAAGATTGTTAAGACAGGTAGGCAGGGATGTCCCATAAGCAAACCCCCAAACCAAGGGAGGGTGTCTGGAATGATCCATGGTATTACAGGAACGAAAATTAGCAGGTAAGGAATAATTTTCTTTTCCCTGTACATACCAGGATCATTCCAGACGGTGGGATGTACCAAAGCTTTCCCATCACGGGTGGGCCGCAGACAGCCCTGCTCGTATTACCTTGTCTCCAAGCTGACCGCCCGATGGAGCACCGACGTCCAGGCGATAATGTCTCGCAAAAGTATGGATCGATTTCCAGGTGGCCGCCCTACAAATCTCCTGAGTGGAGACGGAGGAGCTCTCTGCCCAAGATGTCGCCTGGGCTCGAAGAGAATGAGCCTTGACAACCAGCGGAGGGGGACTTACCTACGCCAAGGTACGCCGCTATGATCGCTCCCTTCAACCACCGCGCTATAGATTGCTTGGAGGCCATGCAACCCTTCCAGGGTCCGGACCAGAGGATAAACAGATGATCGGAGAGCCGAAAATCATTAGTCACCTCCAGATAGCGTATCAGAGACCGCCGTACATCTAGTCTACGCAGGTCTTCAGACTCAGAAGAGGCAAAAGATGGTAATTCCACCGATTGGTTGAGGTGGAATGCCGAAACCACTTTAGGGAGAAAAGAAGGAACCGTCCTCGGCTAAACCCCATCAGGCGTGAAACGAAGGTATGGTTCACGACAGGATAGGGCCTGCAGCTCGGAAATACGTCTTGCTGAACTGATTGCCACGAGAAAAATGGTCTTGAGAGTGACGTCCTTGATGGTAGCCGAGCTTAGAGGTTCGAACGGCGAACCACAGAGGACTCGGAGCACCAGATTCAGATTCCACGACGGACAAGGTGGGCGAATCGGAGGCTTCAAGTGTTTCACTCCTTTAAGGAAACGGGAGACGTCCGGATGCGAGGAAAGAAACTCCTTATTTCCACTGCGAAGAAAAGCCCCCAAGGCCGCCACCTGAACCCGAAAAGAATTCTAAGCAAGACCCAAATCCAAACCTGCCTGCAAGAAGGAAAGGACTTGTGGCACTGAGGCCTGCATGGGAAGAATGTCATTCGCTCCACACCAATCCTCAAAGACCTTCCAGACTCGAACATAGGTAACAGAGGTGGACATCTTACGTGCTTTCAGTAGCGTTGAAATAACCGGCTCCGGATAACCGCCCCTCCTCAACTGACGCCTCTCAAAAGCCAGGCCGCAAGACAGAAGCGATCTGCCTCCTTGAAAAATATCGGTCCTTGGCGTAGAAGACGTGGCAGCTGACAGAGACGAAGGGGACCCTCCACCGTCAAATTGCGCAGATCCGCGAATCACGGTCGTCAGGGCCACTCTGTTGCCACAAGGATCACCGGCCCTTGGTGTGCCTCTATCCTGCGGATGACCTTGCCCACAAGGGACCACGGTGGGAAAACATATAGGAGACAGTGGCACGGCCAGGCAGGACCAGCACGTCCATGCCCTCGGTGCCGCGCTCCCACCTGCGGCTGAAGAAGCGGGCGGCCTTTGCATTTCCGGCGATTGCCATTAGGTCTACGTGCGGTGTCCCCCATTGCCGTACTATTATCCGCATCGCCTGCTGCGAGAGTTCCCACTCTCCGGGATCCAAATTTTGTCGGCTGAGAAAGTCCGCCTGTACGTTGTCCACTCCCGCTATATGCGAGGCCGCTAGTCGGTGGAGGTGAAGCTCTGCCCACTCCATCAATTTGTCGGTTTCCAGAGAGACCAACCGACTTCTCGTGCCTCCCTGGCGATTGATGTACGCCACTGTAGTCGCATTGTCCGATAGCACCCTGACTGCTTGATGGCGTACTATGGGGAAGAAACCCTGTAACGCCAGACAGACCGCCCTGGTCTCCAAGCGGTTGATGGGCCACTTCGACTGTTCCTCCGTCCATCGACCCTTGGTTGAGCTGTCCCGACAGACCGCTCCCCAGCCTGTGAGGTTGGCGTCCGTGGTGATAATCACCCAATCCGGGTCCTCCAGCGACACCCCCTGAGCTAGGTGCCGTGGTTCCAGCCACCAATGGAGACTGATGAAGGTTCCTCTCGGAATCGGAAGGATTGCCTGGAAATCTCTCGACACCGGCTGCCACCGGGAGAGTAGGGATCTCTGCAGAGGCCTCAGATGCGCGAATGCCCAAGAAACCAGATCGATGGTCGAGGCCATGGTCCCCAGTACCTGCAGGTAGTCCCAGGCAGTGGGCGTCTCGAGCGCCATAAATCCTTGAATCTGCTGACGCAGAGAATGAACTCTGTCCAGATGCAGAAAAACCCTGGCATTCTTGGTGTCGAAGTGAGCTCCCAGAAAATCCAACGACTGGGACGGGACCAGGCTGCTCTTGGTGAAGTTGACAATCCATCCCAGAGATTGGAGAAGTTGTACCACTCTGTCGACTGCGAGGATACACTGCGCTCGTGACTTTGCACGGATAAGCCAATCGTCTAGGTAAGGATGCACAAGGATGCCTGAAGTGTTGACCCAAAATTTTGAAGCGTAGGTAACGCTGATGAGCTTCACAAATTGGTATGTGGAGATACGCCTCCATGAGATCCAACGAAGCCAAGAATTCTCCCGGATGAACTGCCGCTAACACTGAATGGAGTGTCTCCATGTGGAAATGAGGGACTCTGAGGGACCGGTTAACCTGCTTGAGATCCAGGATAGGACGAAAAGTATCTTCCTTCTTGGGAACCACAAAGTAGATTGAATAATGCCTCCAGCCCAGGTTGGCGACTGGCCCCGGCACTATGGCCCCCAATTGAAGGAGACGATCGAGGGTCTGCCGCACGGCTCCCTGTTTGAATAAGGATCCGCAAGGGGAAAACAGGAACCAGTCCCGAGGAGCACAAACAAAATCCAAAGCGTAACCGCGTCTTAGAATATCCAGAACCCATTGATCCGACGTGATTTGGACCACTCTTCGTAGAAGAGAGCAAGGTGACACCCCCCCCCCCCCCCCCCCCCGTCGAGGGACCACCTCGCGGGTCCGTCTGGCATCATTGGGTAGATTTAGCGGATGTACCAGCACCCTGCGCTTCTTTACCCTGGCGGCGCCCATGCAAGGGCCAGTTCCAGGAGTGCGAAACGAGAAGAGGGAGCCCAAGGTGGCTGTTGCCTCTGAGGACTCGCTCTCCGCTGGTTACGATAACGGTTTCTTGACGAACGGGATCAATCTTCGGGCAACTTGTGCACCGCGTTCTCATTAAGGGACTTGATGATCTGATCTAAGTCTTCACCAAAAAGATACCTACCCTTAAACGGAAGGGACCCCAAACGTGTCTTGGAAGAGGCATCAGCCGACCAATTGCGAAGCCAAAGGAGCCAACGCGCTGAGACCGCCGCCACCATGGGTCGGGCTAGGACCCTTAAAAGATCATATAAAGCATCCGCTCCATAGGCAACCATGGCTTCCAGTCTGTCCGCCTGGTGAGCCTCAGCGTCTGGTAAGGACTGGGAGGTGAGAAGCTGCTGCACCCACCGAAGACCCGCTCGCTGTGCGAGGGAACTGCAGATAGCCGCCCGCATCCCTAAGGCCGAGACCTCAAAGATATGCTTGAGGTAAACCTCCAGCTTCCAATCCTGCATATCCTTCAACGCCGTCCTTCCAGTGACAGGAATAGTGGTATGCTTTGTGACCGCTGATATGTGACCGCTGATACCGCAGAATCTACGGCGGGAACTTTGAGAATTTCCAAAAAATCGGCCGGCAGAGGATACAATTTTTCCATGGCTCTACCGACCCTAAGGTTGGCCTCCGGGGAATCCCATTCCTGAGTGATCAATTGCAAGATCTTGTAATGAGTGGGAAAAGACTTGGCTAGAGGCCGCAGTCCTGCTAGGAGGGGGTCCCCCTTCTTGAGAGCCGGGTCAGGCCCCACCGGTTCCGGAGGGGGATCAATATCCATTTCCTGGAGGATGTAGGAAATGAGGTCATCTAACTCCGCCGCTTGGAAGATGTGGAGGACCTTAGGATCGTCGCCCTCCATCTGGGCCGCCAGGGAGGGGTCGTCCACGTCAGGGTCCTGGGATTGTCCTTCCCCCGGAGTCTGTATCATCGATGGTGTTCCAGTAGGACCACGAGATGTCCCCGCTCCCCCGCCTACTAAAGGGGGGCGAGCCTGAGGGAGGGTCCCACCCAGGAGGGGGGCAGGACATGGTATCTTGGGGGGAGAGGGTCCCCAGGTCCCGAAGGTCGTGTTTCTGCTCTGAAGAAAAGCCCTGTGCATCAGGACTATGAATTCAGGGGAAAAGGCCTGGCATCCTGAGGGGTCACCCCCCAGGGGATCCCCCCTCTGCCTACCAGGATTAGACTCGGAGTAAGGGTCCAAAACGGGCCTAGAAGTGGGGAACGGATTATCCGTGTCCTCCTCAGAAAGCGCGGCATCAGAATCTTGCAACAAAATGGCCGCCGTTCCCACGTTGAGAGGGAACGGGGCCTGGCGCTTCCTTCCCACGTGGTCTGCAGCTCGAACGTCCCTGCTAGTAGCTGGCGCACATTCCCCCTCGGGGAAACAGCCTGAGCATAGACCCTCTTCAGAAAATAATCCGGCCCTGTCGGAGTCCTCACAAGGCACTGCGGACTGCATCGCCACAGGGAGAGAGAGAGGGGGGGAGGCTCTACAGGTGGCTCGCGCCTAAAATGAGCGCCGACCCGGCAACGGACACTTGCCACGGTCCCCCACCGACCCAAAGAAGAACTGATGGGGAATTACCCTCCCGACAGCAGGCGGCCCCGGGGAATGATGCTTCGCGGGGCCGCAGGTCGGGACGTCAATCGCTCCCCAAAAGGGAGGGGGGAAAACCTGGGTCAGGAGGGAGAGGCCGGCGCTACCGACTTTCACCTCAGAGAGCCGAACTGAGTCCAAAAATTGCAGTCTTCTGCTGAAAAAGAAGATGAAACAAAAATACACTTACCCCAACTGAGCCCTCAGGGAGGAAAATGAGAAAAGAAAGAAAGAAAACAGGCAACAGCCTGTCAGCAAGTCACCAGGCTAGAGAGCGATGAGCCAGCACCAGCGGAGAGCTCTCCCCCTGCTGTAAGAGGAGCCTTAGCAAAGTGACCTAAACTGTAAATTTAAAACTTCCTTTTTTTTTTTTTTTAAACTTGATCCCCCTGAGGAGGTAGCCCTAAGCTAACAAGCTGGGGACCACAAGTCCCCTGCTCACATCTGCTGGAGTCAGAATGTTACAGAGAGCTGTTACAGGGGAGGCGTGGTTATATGGGTCCTCCCCTGGGAATTTTGTGTTCTGACTTCATCTGCTGGACAGGGAACATAACCCACCGTCTGGAATGATCCTGGTATGTACAGGGAACTAACCGCTAGTGCAGTTGAGCCACGAAGAAAGCAGAGGAGCCTGAGAGGAAATGACACGTGACCAACCTAAGCGGCCCAGCGGGGAATGCCCGATCCCTGATAGGCCAATCCGCCCCTGGTGTTCAGCTTGTCTCTGCTGGAACACGCTTTTTGTTTTAGTAAACCAGTGATTTCCTACTGTAGCAGACAAGACCTTCCACAGAAAAATGTAAAAGATTAAAACCACTGTGGATGGGAGTCACGTGATGTGGTGATCTGGGATAGACGTGTCTGACCCAGCTCCAGGTGACCACCTTGAGATCCTCTACAAATCTACGGCATCCGCAGCTTTCAAAGCCCACCAAACCATCTGTGAAGGCTGCCTATGAATATCAATCGTTATATGAGTAAATCGCCGGTCACCATGCCTCCCAAATTGGTGAAAAAGGACAAGGAAAAATCTAAGTCGGGAGAAGACAAAATGGCCGCCGCGGCAGAAAAATCGACCGCTGGGCTAGCGGATGAGAAGGTGATGGAGGCCTTAACGAAAGCGGTCACAGCGGCTTTAGCTCATAAGTTGGATAAAATTTCTGAACAATTGACTACCTTGCAAACCGCGCTAGCAGAGCTCCCGCCGCGTATTGAAACGCTACAGCTCCGAGTGGGGGTGGTAGAGGACGAGGCCTTAGCCACGGAAGGCAAGATTCTCAAAATGGGGAATCTGATACAGGCACAAGATGATCGAATAGACGATTTGGAAAATCACTTGAGGCGAAACAATTTGCGCTTTATCGGGATCCCGGAAACCATACTGGACCAAGACCTGGCGGATCAACTTACTCAGTGGCTTCCCTCAGCGCTAAACATCCCGGAGCAGCTAAGTTCATTAAAGATAGAGCGGGCCCACCGCCTAGGAAATAAGGCAGGCCCGAATCAGCGCACTCGAGTGGTTATAGCTCGCATTCTGGACTTTGCCGACCGACAAAGGATCTGGCAGGCATCTCGGAAGTTCTCTACTCTCAAATTCCAAAACGAGCAAATTCGGATTTTCCAAGACTTCTCGGCGAGGGTCGCAGCGAAACGGAAAGAATTTGGGCCGGTATGCTCGCAGCTTGCTGTTAAGCAGGTGCATTTTGCGTTGCAATACCCCGCTAAACTACGAATTTGGCACAACGGACAGATACAGGCGTTTGAATCCGCCCCCGACGCTCAAAAGTATCTTAAGACAGCCCTTCTTATATCTGCCGAGAGCAACGGCGAGGCAGCTACGTCTTGAGTTGAAGCTTAGGCCTACTTTATAGGCAGCAATTTCTGCAGCCCAAAGGCTACTCTTGTGGTGCGCTGGATTGGACCTGGTTGGCTAATTTTAGCCTCGGGTTTCTGTGCTTACTTCAGTGACCCCTGGTGCGTTCCCGGGGGGGGATGTCCAAGTTTACCATTTCGCAGGGACGCTGACGACATGATGGTTTCTTTCCCTGCATTTCCAGATTGGATCTCGGGCGATTACACCGTGGGATCCTCTCTTCATCGATTTGACACTTCATCGATTTGACACTCTTGTTTACGTTTTTTCAGGTTCAGTCCCCAGCGAGGATGGTTATATTAGTTCATTTCTGGATCGTATCTGATAATATTTGACTTTTCTATTCTGAGGTGGTCACCTGATCACATGTTCTGGCTCCTACTCTCATTACTGAGAGACTTAGGTGATGTGGAATGGTTGGTGTGGGGGAATATTGGGGAGAGTTCTGGGAGGGGGTGGGGAAAGGGGAGCTCAGGGGAGATATAGGTCCAAATGGAAGCGGATAAGAGGGATGCATTCTAACTGTGTACTGGGGATACTGTTCAGATGGTGGTTGGAAGTTCTTTCACTGTATTGTGGTTCATGGGGTCACACACTGCTATTTTGCTCTGTTATCATGTCCTGGGGGTGTGCTCAACTGGGCAATACAGTTTTCAATAGTAAGACTGGTTCTAAAAGCATAAATTGCTTTATTGTGCATTACCATCAACGCGTAATATCATGGCACCTAAGGTGAATTACATGAGTTGGAATGTTGCGGGTTTGGGTACACCGGTTAAGAGGGAGAAGGTGCTAGCACGTTGCCATAAGGACAAGGGGGACGTCGTTTTTCTACAGGAAACGCATATGGGAGACAGTGAACATAGCAAGCTGAAGAACAAAAAGGGGTATACTCAGGTTTTTTTTTCTTCAGGGACAAGTAAACAAAGTGGTGTTGCTATATTAATACAGGGTTCTATTCCTTTCCAACTGGAATCGCAATGGTCAGATACAGAGGGGAGATGCATAATTATTAAAGGTTTCTTATATGGTGCCCCTATCTTAATGGCTTCCATCTATGGCCCCAATAAGTATGATCATAAATTATTTGCTCAATTGGTGGCACGGGTGTCAGAGGCGGGTTCTGCTTCTGTTATTTTGGCCGGTAACTTCAATTGTTTAGCGGATCCCCTTATGGATAAATGCTCCACGACTCCTACTTCTCCCTTGGGTAAGGGGAAGGGTATTTCCTTTTTATGTCATACTCTACAGCTTGTGGATGTGTGGAGGGCACTCCATCCTTCTGAAAGGGATTATACCCATTATGCGAGGGCTCACCCAGCCAAATCCAGAATTGATTATCTGCTGATCTCGGAGACCCTTTTTTCTGCAGTCGAGACAGCAGCGATTGGGAATTTAGTTATATCTGATCATTGCCCAGTACTCTGCACTATGGGGGAATCCACTAGTCTACCCTCTTTATTTCAATGGCGCATGCTGGAGTGGCTTGCTACAGATATGAATTTAAGGCATTTCTGTTAGGGAGGTGGCAGCAGTATGTTGAGTTTAATGGGCAACATATGGATACTCCAGTTCTTTTCTGGGAAACTGCCAAGGCTGTCCTCAGAGGTGACATTCTTAAATATACCATTAGGAAAAAGAAGCAGCAGAATGCCCAAATCTTAGTATTGGAACGTAAACTGAAATACTACAAAGCCCAATGGAATAGACAGAACACTGATCTTTGGGAAGACAGATTTCGGAAAACCCAGGTGGTTTTGAATGACCTTTTACACCGGAAGGCCACTGGAAACCTATTCTCCTTTAAACACAAATTATTTCTTCATGGAAACAAGCCAGGCAGGCTATTGGCGCGTTTGTCCAAAACGAAATCCCCTTCCAAATTTATCACACATATTAATAAACCAAATGGCTCACATGCTGTAGCTACGTCTGAGATAGGGCTTGTGTTTCAGAATTTTTATCAGCACCTGTATGCTTCAGAGCCTCCGAACATCGCTAATCAAAATTCTTTTTTCAATAACTTACAGTTGCGTACCTTATCTAATCCACAGCGAGAATCCCTTAATAGACCTATTACGTCCTTGGAGGTCACGAAAGTAATTTCGGATCTCCGTTTACATAAATCACCCGGGCCAGATGGACTGACTTCCTTATTTTATAAATCTCTTAGTGATAATCTTGTTCCAACCCTGACAACGCTTTTTAATCACATGATCTCTGATGAGGTCTTGCCAGACACTATGAAAGTGGCAGCTATTACGATACTGCCTAAACCTGGAAAAGATCCGGCAGAACCAGGGTCCTATCGCCCTATTTCATTGCTCAATCAGGATATTAAGGTGTATGCCAAAATTTTAGCAAACAGATTAAAATTTGTGCTGCCGGACCTTATATCCCAGGAACAGAATGGCTTTGTGTATGGAAGATGCCCGGTGTCGAATATTCGCCGACTACTGGTCGCTTTGGAGAGCTGTCACCGTAAGGGTGTGGTCGACCCTTTGTTGGTGAGTTTTGACACTGAAAAAGCGTTCGACTGGGTGGCCTGGCCCTATCTCTTCGTTGCGCTGAAGCAATTTGGTTTCTCGGGACCCTTTCTTGCAGCCGTTAAAGTGCTGTATCGAGACCCCAAGGCTTTCATTTGTATCAACGGCTCCACGTCTCCTTTATTTACCTTGGAAAGGGGTACGAGGCAGGGCTGCTCCCTTTCTCCCCTTCTTTATATATTATCTTTGGAACCATTAACTCAAAAAATTTGTCAATCCTCCCTCATTACAGGTATCAAAACAGGCCCTATTGAACAAAAAATGATGTTATTTGCTGATGATATGCTAATGTTGCTTTCTAATGCCAGGCAGACCCTACCTGTCCTTCTTGAGACGATACAGACCTTTGGCACTTTCTCGGGACTGAAACTCAATCTCACTAAATCTGAAGCCTTAGATATTACAGGGTCCCTCCAATCTAGCTGGCCAGATTTCCCGTTACTTTAGGCCCAAAAGACACAATTAAATATCTGGGAATCAAAATACATAAAAACCCTACACACTGGTACCTTTGCAATATTACTCCTTTATTGAAATCCTTCCAATTAAAAGTACAGAGTTGGAGGCCACTCCCACTATCCATTTCTGGCAGAATAGCCTTGGTAAATATGATTCTACTTCCTAAGCTATTATACATTTTACAGATGGTTCCCTTTTACATGAAATCCAAGGACATACGTATGTTATACAGGATATTGGGTGCTTTTTTCTGGAACTTTAAAAAGGCCAGGATTGCCTTTGCTACTTTAATGGCTCCTAAATCGGAGGGTGGTATGGGAGCAGTGAACCTAAGATACTACAATATTGCTTGTTTATTACCCACTTTACGGGAATGGCTGGGTATAGCGTTCCATCGGATATTCTACAACTGGAACAGGCAGCATACCATCCGAGACAATTAGCATTTTTATTACACTCCCCCGGTGGGAACCTTCCCAGGTATATATCCCAGAGTCTAGTCGTGGGGGGACTACGAAATTGCTGGAAATTTCTTAGACAATTTTTGCATCTTGAATGGAAGGTATCCTATTGTTTGTCATTACTGAACAATCCAGATCTACCAGCGGGTATACCTGCTAAAACCCTGACAAGATTCCAAGCGAAGGGAATTGTTGACCTTCTCCCATTCATGGATTTACAAACTAACAATATCCGATCATTTACGTATTGTTGTACTAACTTAGATTTTTTTCCCTCTGATTATCTTACTTACTTACAAATTCGTAGTTACATTCAGCATGCTGTGCTATCTTGTAAAAGGGCAATCACTAATGGTCCCTTTCAGAGATTTCTACACATTAGTGGACTTAAAATGGTTAAACTTTCCATGTATTACAGATTTTTGCATGAGTCATCCCACTATGCTATATACGCTGGTAGCTCTGCTGCCTGGTCTAAAGACTTGGGGTGCGAAATCACGAACAGGGCTATCTTACAAAGTACCCGGATTGTTCAGAAGGCAGCCCTTAGTGTGTACATGTGAGAATTGCACTTCAGAGTAACTCATAGGCTGTTACTTTGGCCATGGCGGGCTTTCCTAGCTGGGATTGCATCGTCAGGGGCATGCCCTAAATGCTCACAGTTAAATGCCTCTCTGTTGCATTGTTTATGGGACTGTGCGGTAATACAACAATTTTGGACAATTATATCCCGATATTTTTCAGAGCATCTCTCTGCGAGCTTTTGTCTGCTGGGAATCCACCCTACTTCCGGGGCCACATGAGTACAGCGGACGTTGCTACTTCATAAAGGCCGCTTGATGGCCCTTAAAATTATTCTACGCCATTGGATTTCCACATCATCCCCGTCTATGCAAGAGTGGAAAGATGCAATGTTGGACCTTTATCTTCTAGAGCGTAAATCGTTCCCAACGTCTTCACAGACACAGCGGACTAAGCTCAGTAACATTTGGTCTTCAAACCTTCAGACATTACCTTTAAGCACCACAGATTTGACTCACTAAGCTGGAAGACGAGCCTGGGCTGCTCTCTGCTTTCTGGGTACTCCATACTGCCTCTAGGTTTTACTCTCGTTAGTGTGTTCCCTGTTAGTGGTGGGCCCCAATTAGGTACTAGGGGTGTGCATTCGTTTTGAACGCATATGTAAAACCCAACTTATATTTTTAAAAGAGAAAAAAAAGGTTTGAGCAGAAATGCATCGCGAGTTCCAACGTATTCAACATAGCTATGTTGAATACGTTGAACCTAAATAAACACTTAAACCCCCCACCCTCCTGACCCCCCCAAGACTTACCAAAACTCCCTGGTGGTCCAGTGGGGAGTCAAGAAGCCATCCCTGTATTCCTTTGCGAGGAGCAAGTGACGTCGGAGGCCCCCCCAAGCTCGCCAAAAGTTCCGGTTGGGTCCAGCGGGGGTCCGGGAGCGGAGGCGCGGAGGAGCACGTGACGTCGGCGTCACGTCGGAGTGACGCGGACGTCACGTGCTCCTCCGCGCCTCCGCTCCCAGACCCCCGTTGGACCCAACCGGAACTTTTGGCCAGCTTGGGGGGGGTCAGGAGGCCCCCCCAAGCTGGCCAAAAGTACTCCTACTCCATGTGGTAGGAGTACTCCTACTCATGTGGTAGGAGTACAAGTACTTTTGGAGTACAAGTACTCCAAAAGTACTTGTACTCCTACCACATGACCTACCTGTCATGTGGTAGGAGTACAAGATGGCGCCGGTGACCATGTGACAGGGGCTGACCAATGGCACGGCAGCCCCTGTGACACAGGCTATTGGCGCCATGAGGAAATCACAGACGAGTGCAGGGATGGCTTCCTAACTCCCCGCTGGACCACCAGGGAGTTTTGGTAAGTCTTGGAGGTGGATTAAGGAGGGTGAGGGGTTTAAATTTTTATTTATGGAACCGGTGAACGTATGGACAGACCCTCAACTTATGGAATTCTCCATATGTCCATATTGAACGAAATCGACCCTCAACTTCAACTTATCAACGAAAACATTTTGTCTGCACATCCCTATTAGGTACCTCCAATTATCTTATATCATGATCCTGCTTGTTGTGGTGACATTCTATTATGAATCTGCACTATCCTACCTTGTGGTCTGATAGCTATGACCCATTGGCTACACGCCTACCCCATTGTACTTCAGCATTCGTTATCTGCTGGTAGTCGTTTGGACAAGCAAACCCCTGAGTGGCCTTGGGAGAGTGGGAGGGAGGGAGGATGGGTTGGGAAAGGGGAGGGAGGGATGACACGCATTTACCATAATGTATATTGCATATACTATATATGAGTGTACAGCAATGTTGTTCAGCAATGTTGTTCAGTTCTTACATATCCTCGCTAACTTGCTTTATCATTATCATTGGTTCACTCGGGTGAGTGTCATCACCCTATTGCTGGTCTAGTGCTTATAGTTTGGGTCTCGGACCATTTAATCTTAGTGATATGTACCTCGTTTTTCTTTAATTGTTGTATCACTCTTATGAAAACTTAATAAAAATGATTACAAACAAAACCACTGTGGACTTCTTCTCTTAATATGGATTAGCAGCATTTATTAGGTCAGCTTTCTTACAAACAATTGGGCCGATACAGTAAAAATCGTGGGAGAGCGGGTGAGTGCTTGCTCTCCTGGCGCGCACACAGGACACTCTCCTGTGTGCGCGATACAGTAAATTAATTTATTTAAATTAGGCTCCGTGGCAAAAAGAGGCGCTAGGGACACTAGCGCGTCCCTAGCGCCTCTTTTCGGACAGGAGCGGCGGCTGTTAGCGGGTTTGACAGCCGACGCTTAATTTTGCCGGCATCGGTTCTCGAGCCCGCTGACAGTCACGGGTTTGGAAACTGGACGCCGGCAAAATTGAGTGTCTGGTTTTCAACCTGCGAGCCCATTTAAAAATTTTTTTTTTATTTTTTTCCTTTTTTTAACTTTCGGGACCTCCGACTTAATATCGCCATGATATTAGGTCGGAGGGTGCACAGAAAGCAGTTTTTACTGCTTTTCTGTGCACTTTTCCCGGTGCCGGAGGAAATTAACGCCGACCTTTGGGCAGGCGCTAATTTCTTAAAGTAAAATGTGCGGCTTGGCTGCACATTTTACTTTCTGTATCGCGCGGGAATAACTAATAGGGCCATCAACATGCATTTGCATGTTGCGGGCGCTATTAGGTTCGGTGGGGGGGGGGGGGGTTGGATGCATGTTTTCAACGCGCTATTATCCTTTACTGAATAAGGGGTAAAGCTAGGGCGTCATAAACGTACTGTATCGGCCTGACAATTCTTTAGCTTTCTCTGGCTGTCGTGAAAATTCTAAAAAGGAGCAAGAATTACTTCCCGCGTGCTGCTCCAGCTTACGCTTATCTACTCTATCCACCACCTGATAGAGGCCAAACTTCACAAGCAGACATCCGCACATTCAAACCCAGGCTTGGAACTGTCACACAATTCTTTTCATCAGGAAAGGCAAAACAGAACTTTTCAGGACGGCCGCGCCTAAGCAGACCAGCTCGCAGCAGCTCCCATGATTTTCCTTACCTTTCTCGTCTCTTTGCTTCGGTGATTTCATTTCTTCAGGGGGCAAAGGAAGGGAGGCCTCCTAAGATGGCGGCCTCTCTCCGTCAATCCACATGATTGCTTGTTCCACGGCAGAGGAGTTCCGGCTTGGCAGGAACTGGGGAGCCATCCCTGTCGGCGGCGGAAGTCTCTCTCTCTTGGACCCTGAATGCCGCTCCACGCCGCGACCTCCTGGTAGCGCTGCTTTTTCTGTGGATGTTTCTCTTTGGGGAGTATTGGAGGCCCCATGATTCCCGCAGCGTCATCAGCCGGCGGAGGCCTTGCGGCTTAGCTCGACGGGATCTGGCTTCGATCACTGGAAACCACCGGAAAATGTTGCTGTTTTCTCTGCTGTGTCTGCGGGGGGCATCGGATGTAAGCCCTAAGGCTCCTTTACCCCATTCTTTGGCTCTTGTTTCTGGACTTCTTTCTAAGACTCCCTCCATCAAGCCTGCAATAATAACTTTGGGAAGTTTCTGGGCCTTTATGAAGTCTATTGAAAAGTCGATTTCTTCACTCGTTGCATTGACAACAGGCTTACACTCTAATTTTCAAACTCATGGCATTCAAAATCTTAGCACATGAAAAGAAGTTAACTGAGGTTGAAACCTCTTTGGAGAAGGTTGGCGATGTACAAACTAATATGATTAAGGATCTCTCTTCATCGTCTCGTAAGACTGAAAATATTGAGAACTCTCTCAGGTCTTTGAACCCCAGAGAGCTTAATTTTCCTCAGATTTCCTTGATTTCTCCATCTGAGCTTTTCATCTCCTATTTAAAGGAAGTTCTGCTAATTCTTGAGGCTGCGTTACCTCCCATTGAGAAAGTTTATGATTTGTCATCCTCTAAGAGAGCACTGTTCCAGGTATGATAGAAGTTCCCCCTGACTTATCGAACTCTAGTGGTCGGGCGAGGTACTTTGTTGGTAACTATTGCCTTTAAGCAGGACCGTAATAACGTTTTTCGTTTATTTTTTCATCATAAGGATATCTTGTTTAAAGGTTTCTCCTTTTTGATCCACCTCAATTGAGAGAGTTTATAGATGCTACACCCGGCATTGTATAACAGTTCTGTTTCTGATATGAGGAAATTTGTGTTTAATGGGTAATGTCTCTGCTCAGAAGATTTGTCCCCTTTTTTTATTGCATTGTACTAGTTGCCTGTTTGTAATGGTCTTCCCCATGGCCTTTTCTGTTCCCCCCTTTTCTATTGAGGTCTAAGTAGACTATATGCTAAGGTGAATTTTTCTGTATATACATTGTTCTTTTTTTTTTTTTTGTATTTGATTGGCATTTAGCCTAATTTTCTTTTTCAAAAATGATGTGTATTTGATTTGTATTTAAATGCAATAAATGAGACGTTTAAAAAAATAGCACTTTTTACTAAAGCAGCTTTTTAACAAAACCATTCAGACAATTTCTTGTCAAGCCTGAGGAACTTTTGTGCAGTTGAACTGGACACACTTGCTCTCTCTCTCTCTCTCTCTGCTCCTGCAGTCAAACATACACGTGCACTGCAAAAACAACAACAACAAAAACAACAACAAAAAAACCACCCAGGAGGATCTCCTGAAGGCAAACGCAGTAGCATTGACAACTTTAATTTCAATTATCTGTGCCGGACTCCTGCTCTGTTCCTTTATGCTCTGGGTAGTGAACACCACCCCAAACAGTGCTCAGACTTTACAAAGTTTTGTTAACCACAAAACATTTCCCTTTATCTTTTGAGAAGATAAATAAAAAAAACTATTCGGAGCATCCAACCTTTTCTCCGCTTCATTTATTTTATTTTATTTTTTTAAACCAGCCACTTTTCAAACTCCTGCAGGGCTTCAAACAACATTTTTTTCCCCCAGCTCTTCTTGAAGTACATTTTAATTATAGTTTCCGTAACCCCGTCACATTGATGAGATTCCTTTGATGTTTTCCTCTGTGTCAGGAAGTATTTCTTCACGGAAAGGGTGGTGGATGCCTGGAATGCCCTTCCGGAGGAAGTGGTGAAGTCTAAAACTGTGAAGGACTTCAAAGGGGCGTGGGATAAACACTGTTGATCCATCAAGTCTAGAGGGCGTGAATAAAGAGGAGGCAGCAAAACACTGCACAGAGCGGCAGTAGCCACAGAGGCATTCACGGAGCGGGATGCCAGTGGTTGGTGTTCCGCCTTCACGGAGGGCTGCCATCTCCAAAAAAACAAAAACAAGTAACAAACAAAGCAGGGGTGGGTAAGAGTATGGGGCAGGGGTGTGGCCACTTGTTGCGGTGGTTGCTACCCCTGATTGAGCTGGATGTTCACTGGGATGTGGATACAGCGCTGCTCTCTGCATGGTGGAGGGGTGGAAGGGAGTTGGGGCCGGAGGGTGCTGGAAGCCAATAGTGACGGGTGGGAGGGAGAAAAAGGGTGGGGGAAAAAAAAAAAAATAAATGGATGAACTGCGTGGCTTGCTGGGCAGACTGGATGGGCCGTTTGGTCTTCTTCTGCCGTCATTTCTATGTATGTTTCTATGTTTCACACAAAAGATCCCGCTCCCCAACCAGGGAGCTTCCAGGAAACCTTCTCCTGGCCAGCGGTGCTCCTGGAGGCTGAAAGTTACATTTAAAAAAAAAAAACACAACAAAAAGAAGCAAAACGAATAACAGTTTATGAAAGGGTCTGAATTCAATTCAGGCGTTACAGGTTAAGCAACAACAGTTCTCAGTAACTTATCCTCAGTAACTTATCCACAGCCTCTCTCTCTTTTCAGTTGCTTATTCGGTCTCTTATTTACTGCCAGTTGTCTTAGTTACTGAGGCATAATAATTTATCTCTTTAACAGATCACTTACTTTTTGCTTTGAGACAGGCCAGGTTTTTAAAAATAGTTTTCAAAGCCTGGAATCTGGGAGGGCCGTCAGGTATCTGCTTCAGATATAACCCTTCAGTCTACTTAGAACCCAGCTTCTCTGCTTTGACTCCTGTTTTCTTTCTCTCCTCAGGTTTTTCCTCAGGATGTCGGCAGAAAACGACCCCAAGAGGTCCATCCAGTCTCCCAGCAAGCTTTTTTTTTTTTTTAATATTATTTTATTCTTAGAGTGACCGCTGCCCTGTGCGGGTCACCCCAGTGATCGTGGGTTCCCTTTTTTTCTTTATCTCTGTCCTTTAGACTCTGGGATCCTTCGGGTTTATCCCATTGCCTCTTCCGGGGGAGAGGGGGGGGGGGGCATTGCCATGCGCCCTCCCTCCTTTCGGTGAAGAAATGACTTCCTGACGGTGGTCCTGGCTCTGCCACCTGGGAGCTTCTTGTTCTTCTAAGCATTTGCTTCTTAAACAAATACAGAATGCTTTAGATTGTGACATCGGGCTATCGACGTTGCTTTTAGAGCTCGTTTCTCGTGTAAGGTGGGCAAGTTTGATGAGACCTTTAGATGTTGTAGCATCGCACGTGCTCGCGGGTCTTGGATTTGTGTCCCGGATCCCATGAAGGCCGTTCTGCCCGGGGTTGCTTGGTCCCATGACTGGTCTGCCCCTCTAGGTGGGCTTTCAAGCCCTCCCCCCCCCCCGCCCTATATTGCATCCATCTAATTGGACACAATCGTTTACAATACAACAAAATGAATAGAAAATACAATTAACAAGGGAATAAAACAGGTGGGCGAAGAGAAACGCAGCATAGAAAGATAGAAAGACTAGGGGGCACTCCATGAAGTTAGCATGTGGCACATTTAAAACTAATCGGAGAAAGTTCTTTTTTACTCAACGCACAATTAAACTCTGGGATTTGTTGCCAGAGGATGTGGTTAGTGCAGTTAGTGTAGCTGTGTTTAAAAAAGGATTGGATAAGTTCTTGGAGGAGAAGTTCATTACCTGCTATTAAGTTCACTTAGGGGCGGATTTTAAGAGCCCTGCTCGCCTAAATCCGCCTAAATCCGGGCGGATTTAGGCGAGCAGGGCCCTGCGCGCCGGTGCGCCTATTTTACATAGGTCTACCGGCGCGCGCAGAGCCCCGGGACTCGCGTAAGTCCCGGGGTTTTCAGAGGGGGCGTGTCGGGGGCGAGCCCGATCCGCGCGGCGTTTTCGGGGCGTGTCAGGAGCGTTTCGAGGGCGGGCCCAGGGGCGTGGCCGCGCCCTCCGGACCCGCCCCCAGGTCGCGTCCCGGCGCGCTAGCCGCCCGCTGGTGCGCAGGGATTTACGTCTCCATCCAGGAAGCGTAAATCCCCCGACAAAGGTAAGGGGGGGTTTAGACAGGGCCGGGCGGGTGGGTTAGGTAGGGGTAGGGAGGGGAAGGGGAGGGGAGGGCAAAAGAAAGTTCCTTCCAAGGCCGCTCCGATTTCGGAGCGGCCTCGGAGGGCACGGAGGTAGGCTGCGCGGCTCGGCGCGCGCCGGCTATACGGAATCGATAGCCTTGCGTGCGCCGATCCCGGATTTTAGCGGCTACGCGCGTATCTACAAAAATCCCGCGTACTTTTGTTTGCGCCTGGAGCGCCAACAAAAGTACACGAACGCGCCGTTTTTGTAAATCTACCCCTTAGAGAATAGCCACTGCCATTAGCAATGGTTACATGGAATAGACTTAGTTTTTGGGTAATTGCCAGGTTCTTATGGCCTGGATTGGCCACTGTTGGAAACAGGATGCTGGGCTTGATGGACCCTTGGTCTGACCCAGTATGGCATTTTCTTATGTTCTTATGTAAGTACAACTGGTGTAGAGTTCTTAACATAGGTAACTATTGGAACATATCATGTTGGATAATATCATGAATGCTAGTTATTATATACATTATATACATTAATAGAACATAAAGATCAACTAATAAATGTTGGAAGAGAGTGAAAATGCACCGATCATGATGAAAGATTAAAAAAAAAAAAAAAAAAAAAAAAAAGAATTCTAATGAAGAGATATTTAAGTTGTACCAGCAAATAACTGTAGCAGCATTAAAAAGAACATCGATTAAACCAAAACAATGCATTTTACTACTTGTATGTATGTTAAATATGATCAATAAAAATAGATTAAAAAAAACACTCTACATCCATAATTTAAACAAGGGAGTGCCATTCTGTTTCTTCATTAAGACCTTGTGGGGAAACCCTCCCGAGTGTGTAGATCCAGAACTGCTCCCATTTATTGAACGCGGCATCTCAAGCACCTCCTCTAGAAAGAGGCGGAACACAGTCAATTGTCGACCCCCTTCAGCGGATGAAAAACATGTCCCTTCGATGTGCAAAGCTCTGCCAATGGAGCCTGCACTTTACTGCTGCTCAAACAACTGCTGTGGTCTGTCAGTCGACTCTTTACAGCATGCTGGGCCCATCCTGCGTAAATCCAGGGGCAATTACACTGAATCACATATATAAAATACTGGGCAATGCCATATCCTGTAATTGGATCATGTGCTCACTCAATTTCTGATATAGCAAGATGATAAAAATGTCCCGTCTTGCCGGGAAAATGACCTAAGTCCTCCTGAGTTGTAATCAGTGACACTTGCACTACCTTATCTTTGATGTTACGTTCTCTCCCACAAGAGAACGATGGTGCTTCGGTGAAAAGTGAATGCTTAGATTTCCCACTGCCTTTTAATCCACCCTTCAACCCACCCTCCCTCCCCTCACCCTTTCCCTTTACCCCCACCCACCTCTCACCCCATCGCCACCTATCCACCGTGCTCCACTGTAACCCCAGTTAAAACTTACAACCTTTATGTTTAAATCAAGACTCCGTTATTACCTGCTGTAACTGCTGTAAATAAGCTAATATTTTATATATATGTGTTTAATTGTTTAATAAGTTATCAATATAATCCACCATAACTGCTGTAATTAAGCTTTAATATATATCATTATATAATCTATTTATCCTTCATTAACCGCTGTAATAATCAACCATGTTCTAACCTCGTTAAGCAACCTATCCTGTAAATACTGATACGTTCCTTGTACCTTTCTCAGCTGCTGTCTTTCCTCCTTTACCTCTCTCCCCCCTCTCCCCCCCCCCCTTTTTTCGCTCCTGCTCCATTCCCCCTCTCCCTGTTTTTTGTAATTTCCTCCTTTCTCAAGTTTATTGTAAACCGGCGTGATGTGCTTGCACGAACACCGGTATATTAAAAGCTGTTAAATAAATAAAATAAATAAATAAAAATAATCACTGCTGCCACCTGCTGGGACAAATTTGAATATTGCAACACATACACTCTTGCCTATTAATAGAACTCTTAGATTTATAATCCAATAGGCTTTCACGATCAGCGAACTTTATATTCAATCAGGTGTAATTATTGCTGTACAAGGACAACTTCGAGTACGAACTCTATCCTTTAAAATTTCTGCCTGAGGTTTAAAATCATGTAAAGCTGAGCAGAGCCGATGAATACGGAAAACTCAGCTAACCAGTAAACCTGGTCAAGAATGAAAACCTTCAAGGCACAACAAATTGTTGCATCCAATGGGCTTCGGGCGCACTGATTCGATAATGAAATTATTATTTTTAAGTATCAAGTTATCCAAAAAAAGGAGATCTTGGGGGGAAGTGACATCACCTGAGATGGTAGCATAGTGTCTGAGCTCCGTAGCCGATGTAAGATAAAGACACTTCTTGGCCAGTTCTCTGAACTCTTTAAGGTGTTGCACAACTCCGGGGTGTGGGTAAGAGATTTGGATTATGGACACTCGTCGCAAAACCACAGATCTGAAGCAAACCTTTGATGCAAGTAGTGGACAGTGTAAGCGCTCTAGTAAAAGACAGGCCACAAGGGAAATGGTATGTCAAACTCAGAGACCGAGAACATGGTGGGCAGCAAAACCAAATTGGAAGAGCAAGTAGTTATCCGTACTGTTGCGATGCTGCCCGCAGCTGGAGCTACGGGCAGCCTCTTTCCTTCTCCCAGCCTGCCTGTCCTTTCGACGCCGATTCCATGCGGCAGGAGCCGCCATTGTGTTGCCTTTGTGGCCTGGAGGCCGCTCTTGTTCTTCTCCTGCACAGTGGGCCCTGCCGCCGTGCTTCCATGTGGCCAGGAGGCCGCTGATGTCATCTGCCCCCTCCATGGGGAGGGACCTTTGTTCCCGGCCTCGATTGCGGCAGGACGCCACCTCCTACGCCGGGGCCTGTCCTGCGGCCCATTCCTCTTCCTGTTCAGCGTCAGCAGCAGCATGGCCGCTGACCAGGGTCCTGCTGCTCTTGTTTCCTGTTTCTTAGGTGGGGGGGCCGCGCCTCTCTTCTTTTAAAGGGCCTGCGGCAGGATATGCCCTGGGCCCCACCTGTACTCCTCCCAGGGCGTCTCCTCATCTTCAGCCCTATTTAAGGGCCCTGCTTCCACTTCTGTCTTGCCTTCACAAGGGGCTAGTCTTCCCTAGGTCTTTGCTGCTGCTTGGCATTCCTTGTTCTTTGTGGGATCCCTCATCGTCTGTGTTCCTGGTCTCTGTTGATGTTCCGTGACCCAGTCCTGATGTTCCAAGTCCTGATGTTTCAGGTTCCGAGTAGCCCATGCCTCCGGAGGTTCCTTGATTTTAAATTCTGAGTTCCGGTTCCAAGTTCCTTGTTTTAATTCTGAGTCTGTATCCTGTTCCAGCTTCGGAGGATCCAAGGGGTTGCCTTGTTCCTGACCTGTGTTGTTGTCCAGAGCTTGCCCCGCTCCCCTTGTGGTCTGCGACCAGCCGACCAGCTGTGTAGGGCACGTAGGGGACAGTATGGTCTGCGACCAGCCCAGCTGGCTGTGTAGGGCACCTGAGAGACCTTGCTCGTTACTTGTCTGAGTCTCCTCATTCCAAGTTCCTCGTCTGAGTCTCCATGCTCCAGAGTCTTCATCTGCCTTTGCCTACTATCCGGCCTGCCACCTCTGCTGTTACCCAGTGGCAGGTCTGAAAGGGCTTGGAGTGGTCGGAGGACCACTCAGAAACCAACATTGTGTGGTTGGCCTCACCGAGGCCGTGCAGGTCAGCGGGGGTCTGGGTTTCCAGTCTCCACCCAGAGGAGGACCTATCTCACCTGCCTCGACGCTTCCTTGGAGTTCCTCTCTTGGTTCACCGAGGTCCAAGGGCACACTTCTTCGCGGATCGGGAGCGCCCCCTAGTGCTCCCTCCTTCGGTTCCAGAACACGTACAGAGTTGAAATCGTGGTTTAAGGACCTCCGCGACAACCAGCAGGTTAAGCAGGAAATTTTGTAATGGGTGGATGTGTTAAAAAATGAAGTTGCTGAAACTGGGGACCGCATGGACGAAATGGAGCAGCATATTGAAGATCAGGAATTGCATTTAACCGAGCTACAAAACTTTTGCCTCTTTTACTAGCCAACAGTCAGATTTGAGACAAATTGGAGGACCTCAAGAACAGATCTAGGCACAATAATCTGTGCATCCGAGGTCTCCCGGAAGTCAGCGAATATGACAAGGCCTGATCTGTGGCACAGCAAATTTGCAAGGCGTTGTTGAATACAAAAACGGAGGGTGAGGAGGTGGATGCTGAAATATTGATTGATGTGCTCACCGGAAGGAGTAGAGAGAATGAGATGTGATGTAAGGAAACTTGAACAGTGGTCAAAGATCTGGCAGCTGGAATTCAATGTCAAGAAGTGCAGAGTCCTGCATCTGGAATGCTGTAATCCAAAAGAGCTTTATATGATGGGGGGTGAAAGGCTGTTGTGCTTGAAATAAGAAAGGGACCTTGGGGTGATAGTGTCAAGCAATCTAAAGACAGCAAATCAATGTGACAAGGCAATAGCTAAAGCCAGAAGGATGCTGGGCTGCATAGAGAGAGGACTAACCAGTAAGAAAAAGGAGGTAATAATCCCCTTGTACAGGTCCTTGGTGAGGCCTCACTTGGAGTACTGTGTTCATTCTGGAGCCCGTATCTCAAAAAAGATAGAGACAGGATGGAGGTGGTCCAAGGAAGAGTGACCAAATTGGTGGGAAAGATCTCCATGAAAAGACCTATGAGGAGAGGTTGAAGGACCTAAATATGTATACCCTGGAAGAGAGGAGGTGCAGGGGAGATATGATACAGACCTTCAGACACCTGAAAGGTTTTAATGATGCACAATCGACAAACCTTTTGCATTGGAAAGAAATCACTAGACCTAGGGGTCATGAAATGAAACTCCATGGAGGACGACTCAGGAAATATTTCTTCACAGAGAGAGTGGTGGATGCCTGGAATGCCTTTCTGGAGGAGGTAGTGAAGACAAAAACAGTGAAAGAATTCAAAGGGGCGTGGGATAAACACTGTGGATTCCTAAAGGCTAGAGGATAGAAATCAAGAAAAGAGTGCATGGGAGTAACTTGCTGGTGCAGGGGTTACTAATCTTAACCAATAAGCCTTCATACTGTTGATGCAACTCCAACATTGCTCTCTGCTTCAACAGCAAGGCATAAGAACATAAGAAAATGCCATACTGGGTCAGACCAAGGGTCCATCAAGCCCAGCATCCTGTTTCCAACAGTGGCCAATCCAGGCCATAAGGACCTGGCAAGTACCCAAAAACTAAGTCTATTCCATGTTACCATTGCTAATGGCAGTGGCTATTCTCTAAGTGAACTTAATAGCAGGTAATGGACTTCTCCTCCAAGAACTTATCCAATCCTTTTTTAAACACAGCTATACTAACTGCACTAACCACATCCTCTGGCAACAAATTCCAGAGTTTAATTGTGCGTTGAGTAAAAAAGAACTTTCTCCGATTAGTTTTAAATGTGCCCCATGCTAACTTCATGGAGTGCCCCCTAGTCTTTCTACTATCCGAAAGAGTAATAACTGATTCACATCTACCCGTTCTAGACCTCTCATGATTTTAAACACCTCTATCATATCCCCCCTCAGTCGTCTCTTCTCCAAGCTGAAAAGTCCTAACCTCTTTAGTCTTTCCTCATAGGGGAGTTGTTCCATTCCCCTTATCATTTTGGTAGCCCTTCTCTGTACCTTCTCCATCGCAATTATATCTTTTTTGAGATGCGGCGACCAGAATTGTACACAGTATTCAAGGTGCGGTCTCACCATGGAGCGATACAGAGGCATTATGACATTTTCCGTTTTATTCACCATTCCCTTTCTAATAATTCCCAACATTCTGTTTGCTTTTTTGACTGCCGCAGCACACTGTACCGACGATTTCAATGTGTTATCCACTATGACACCTAGATCTCTTTCTTGGGTTGTAGCACCTAATATGGAACTCAACATTGTGTAATTATAGCATGGGTTATTTTTCCCTATATGCATCACCTTGCACTTATCCACATAACAGGGAATTGAACTCATGCAGCAATAAACAAGGGTTCTGACTTTTACAGTCTGGGAAACTGATAAATATGCTGGTGACCTGCACAGTGCAGAAGATATGTTTTACGAGGTTCAAATATAATAGAATTAAATCACAATGGCCAAATATGGATCTATTCAAGAAGCATTGGATAAATAGAAGAGGATTGCTGAGGGAGTGATAGGGATTGTCAAGCTGAATAGTTGGTGTGGATGGGCAGAATAAATAGGCCAAAATGGTCTTTATCTACTGTCTTGTTTCTGTGTTTCTAAATAGACCTGCATTTTACCAGACACATATTTAGGTAAATTTGAGAATGTGTGTGAAGAATCA
Organism: Rhinatrema bivittatum; assembly: GCF_901001135.1. Lineage (NCBI taxonomy): Eukaryota > Metazoa > Chordata > Amphibia > Gymnophiona > Rhinatrematidae > Rhinatrema > Rhinatrema bivittatum. The sequence continues at coordinate 805,080,845 of NC_042616.1, read as the reverse complement.
CGATGTATTATTCCCTTACCCTCGCTGATGCTGATTATGACAGGCTTACCTGACTAGCACCATTTTCAAGTGATACCTTTTAGATCTGTAGCATCATCCGGCGACATTGGTCACCCTTGGCACCTAATTCAGTTTTTAAAGCTCCTACCTGTTTTGCCGTCCCTCGCAGCTGCAATTTACATGATACACTTTGATTGATTGATGCCTTGGTCCCTTCTAGTTTAGAGTGGGGTCATCGTCTTTGCGGTAAGTGTCAGGCAAGAGCTCAGTCTTTATACAATCCCACATCTGGGCAGCAGTATCCTCTTAAATGACCCCCAATGACTTTAATTCACTGAGGGTAGGGTAGGCCATTTTTGTGCCCCTGCCCACTTTTATATGTGGGGAAAACCCTCAGAAACATCAAAACTGGGATATTTGAACATTGTAGTCGTTTGAATAGCAGGAGGCCTCTTTGGGGGTCATTTATCAAAATGCTATAAGGTGTTTTCACATGCGATAAGCCCTTAACATTTGTGATAGCACCATAATGAAAAGTGTGATGCAAACCTGAAAGAGGAGGCATGTTCTCAAAGGGCCTGTTTTAGTAGTTTTGAAGCTCATGGAGCAGCCTGTCAAAGGAGAGAGAGAAAGAGCACCTAGTTGTAATGCCCTTACACTAGATAGGTATTTATATCACTATGGGAGGCCCACCTAGTAAGTCAAGGTGAGGTTTAGGTATTAGTGTAGGGGTTAGGGGCCACTTTGACATTCACAGTGAGATGTACGAACAGCACAGTGCTCTCTTGTGAAGATTTGATGACCTTCGGAGTGAGGAAACTCACCCAGAGATGAGATTTGTGCAATGTTCTCTCAACCTATCTTGATGTTACCCAGGTAGAGAGTCCATCAAGCTAGGTTGAGAGAACATTGCACACATGCAAAAATAAAGTAGGACTAAATTGCCTAAAAGCTTGACGTTCTTAGGTCAGCATATTTTAAAATATTTGTCCATAATTGATATTAACCAGTTTCCAATTTCTCCACCAATTCACCCGATTCTTCTCCAAGTCATCAAGTCCCTCCTAGTTCTTCAGCCTGTACTCCATCCAGTTCACCCAGACCTCCCACGCAGCCAATAGTGCACACTAAACAAGTCTGCTGCAATTTTGACAGATAATTAGCAGGCGTAAAAGTACACGAGTGAGAATCTTTTAAAATAGCAACTTACACATGTAAGTGATGGTCCCACCCCAGAACTCCCCTAGACCACCCCTTTTTTTAACGCATGTATGTGCGCGCACGAAAGTGAAAATATGGGCATATTTTTTACCTTTATAAAATACAGAATACACCAGTAGAGGCTATGCGTACATACTAAATTTTATGTGCATAAAGTTTTGAAAATTCACCCCTGTTTAATTTGTAATTTTTGTGAGTCACTTTGACTGTTTAAATGGAATTGCAGTCAATCAAATCAAACAAATAAGAATAATAACCCCAAAGTAACACATTTCTAAAATTCCCTAAATGGCAACATACATTCCTCAAGGGCTCTCCTACTAATGCAGAGCCATTAAAATTGTTAAATTGTGAACATTTAGTAAATAAAAAACTCTTTTTTGGGAGGGGGTGGTATCTTCTTGCAAAATCCCTATTGGGACCTACGGATCCAGTTTAAAATGGGAGTTCTGATGTAAACATTTTAAATCTAAATAATCCAAAAATACAACCAATTGAAAGAGCTCCTTGAGAATGTAAGGCCCTCCAGTTCCTTGTCAACAGCAATAGTCAGAATCCTTGGTTTCCTGCTGCAGATTTTTCAAGATTCTGCAGCAAGGGTTAGCAAATTTTGTGGCAGATTTTTCAAGATTCTGCAGCAAGGGTTAGCAAATTTTGTGGCAGATTTTTCAAGATTCCGTGGCGGTTATCTTGCAGATTTGTATTATGTTACATAAAGATTTACACCTCTATGTAAAAAAAAAAAAATAATCAATTTTTTTAAATTGAAAACTATTCATAGTGTTTGTTTTTAAACAATATTTAAACTATATACAAATGAAAGATATAACAGATACAAACATTAATAATTTATCAAGTTACGACATACAACTTTAAAACTTTTAACTGTGAAATCTCACTTTTGTTTTTAATTGAAATAGGGGCAGATTTTAAAAGCCCTGCGCGCGTTAATCCAGCCGGATTTATGCGCGCAGGGGACTTGTGCGCCGGCGCGCCTATGTTGCATAGGCCGCCGTCACGCACCAAGCCACGGGACGCGTGTAAGTCTCGGGGCTTTGCTCACGGGGGGCGTGTTGGGAGCGGCGCCCATAGGGGCAGATTTTAAAAGCGCCACACGCGTAAATCCAGCTGGATTTACGCGCGTAGAGGGTTACGCGCGCCGGGCCTATTTTCAAAAGGCCCGGCAGCGCACATAAAGCCCCGGGACGTGAGTAAGTCCCGGGGCTTGCAAAAAAGGGGCGGTGCGGCATTCGGGGGTGTTCCGGGGGCGGGGCCGTGGGCGTGGTGCTGGCCCGGGGGCGTTCTGGGGGCGTGGCCGAGGCCTCCAAACCAGCGCCGGGGCCTCGGGCAGGCGTAACTTTCTGAACAAAGGTGGGGGGGCCGGAAAAAAGTTCCCTCTGAGGCCGCTTTGATTTCGGAGCGGCCTCGGAGGGAACGGAGGCAGGCTGCTCGGCTTGGCGTGCGCAGGTTGCACAATTGTGCACCCCCCTGCACGCGCCGACCCTGGATTTTATAACATGCACGCGGCAGTGCGCGCACATGTTATAAAATCGGGCGTAGATTTGTTCGCGCCGGGTTGCGCGAAGAAAACTACGCCCGCTCATAACTTTAAAAATCTACCCCATAGTGTAATGATGCTTTTTATATTTTCTTGAGAAGCTCGTGTTGTCTTTCCAAGTATATGAGCTTCTGTATGCTATTAATGTCCTCAATGTCAACAGTCTGTCGCGCTATTACACAGAAAGCTATGGGCCGGATCTTAAAACCTATGCATGCGGCGTACATTTGTGCATGCTACCCGGCGCGCACAAATTTACGCCCAATTTTATAACATGCGCCGGGGTTGGCACACGCAAGGGGGTGCACGCGTGTAGGGCTTTTAAAATCTGCCCCTATGTGCACATATATATCCCACCAGCGTCTATTACTCCTTATACTGTATGGGGTAATAGCGCGGGGAAAACACGCGGCCAATCGCGTGCTAAATGGTGCGCTCTGAGTGTTTAACTGTTCATAATTCTAATAAATGTTTATTATTCAAGAACTGAGTTTCTCTGGTATCTGAAGCTAGGAAAAAGGTTTAACTGGCTGGTTAAGAGCACAAGTTAAGAGATCATATTCCGAGGACAGCACATCTCCCATGATTGTGCAGCATGGGAGAAACCGCATAATTAGCTTGTTGCTACTGAATCAATATTCCTGAAAGCCTTCATACCTCTTAATTCAATTTTTCAAGGAAAGCTGCAGGGAGCCTGCTTACTTTCAGTCTCTGCTCCTGCTTTTGCTCTTCTCCTCACAAACAGCATGCAGGGAAGCTTCTTCTGTTGTTCCCCACCCTTATTCCTCCTATTTTACCCTAGAGGAAAGGTGCGATAGGGGATTCAAATATCTCAAAGATTTCCATGCACAGGAGGTGAGGCCTTTTCAGTGGAAAGGAAGCTCTAGAACCAAAAGTCATGAGATGAGGTTGAAAGGGGGTAGACTCAGGAGTAATCTTAGGAAATATTTCTTTACAGAGAGGGTGGTGGATGTGTGGCACAGCCTCCCAGTGGAAGTGGTGGAGACAAAAACAGTATCTGAATTCAAGAAAGCATGGGATAAATACAGGGGATCTCTAAGGAAGTGATTAGAATTATAATGCTAAATTAATTGGATGGATGGCCAGACCATAGTCGCCCGGAATACTGAAAGGAGGTGCTAGGGACTCTCATTAAATTCTAAGCCACACTGAAAAGTGTACAGAAAAGCAGAAAATACTGCTTTTCTGTACACCCTCCGACTTAATAACATAGCGATATTAAGTCGGAGGAATCTAAAATTTAAAATAAAAAATAAAAAAATAAAATAAAATAATCTAACCCGCCGGTGAGCGGGTTAGAAAAACAGACGCTCAGTTTACTGGCGTCCGTTTGCCTAACACATTGCTGTCAGTGAGTCTGAAAACCGACGCCAGTAAAATTGAGCGCTGACAGCTTCCTCTACCGCAAATAAGGAGGTGCTAGGGATGCACTATTGTCCCTAGTGCCTCCTTGTTAGCACAACACCTAATTTGAATACAGATTCGTGTGCCCGGGAGAGGTGCCTTTGTGCGCGTCGGGAGATCGGGCGCCAACAAGGAGCGCGGGCTCTCCCGCACCTTTTCCTGAATCGGCCGTCATGTGAATGACAAAGGCACTAAGAAGAGCCATACAAACAGCAGAGCCTGATTCAAATGTTATAAAGTCTCTGGAAGCACAGAGGTCCGAGGAAGACAACTGCAGCTGTAGTAGAAACTCTGGATACTAGTGGTGAAAAAGCAATGCTTCTTAGGAGCCCGTAAAATGACTGAAATGATCCCAGCTTGCCTTGGGTGAAGGACCAATAGGAAAAGGAGAGAGAAGAACAGGAACAGATCCAATACAAAGTTCAGAACCATTCAAACAGGAGCCGATCAGGGAAAGGAAGTTAAACCCTGCAAAACGCTAAACTAAGCAATATCACAAGATGACACAGGGTGGCAGTATAATATACATATAATATACATATAATGTACATATAATGTACATATAATATACATATAATATACATATAATGTACATATAATGTACTGTAGAGACCAAACAGAAAGCTGGGGGCACAGGTATCGGTACATTTAAAGTATGTTAGCTGTGAAAGGCTCATTCATATTATCCGTTTTTGTGGGAGGAGCTTTCTTGCGTCTATAAGATAGCAGCTCCAGGGGAAGCTGAAGAAGAGGCTTTTTTAAGAAAGCCTTCTTGGAAGCTGTTTGTACTGGAAAGTTGTTGGTGTGGCCCGGGCCATAAGTCCTAGTCCTATGCCACTGCTAATCTGTCTTTTTATCTTCCTCTGAAATGTTACTTAAACACTATGGGGCGGATTTTCAAAGGGTCACGCGCGTATATTACACGCGTAACCTTGAAAACCCGCTCCTGCGCGTGCCGAGCCTATTTTGCATAGGCTCGGCGCGCGCACAAGCCCCGGGACGCGCGTATGTCCCGGGGCTTGAAAAATGGGCGGGGAGTGGATGGGGCAGGGGCGGGACCGAGGCCTCTGGCACAGCGGTCGTGCCGGCACGCGCAACCTACGTCTGCCCGAAGGCAGTCACAACTTTGCCAACAAAGGTGAGGGGGGGTTTAGATAGGGCTGGGGGGCGGGGCGGAAGGAAAGTTCCCTGCGAGGCCACTCCAATTTCGGAGCGGCCTCGGAGGGAACAGGAAAAGCCATCGGGGCTCCCCTAGGGCTCGGCGCACGCAAGGTGCACAAGTGTGCACCCCCTTGCATGCGCCGACCCTGGATTTTATAACATGTGCGCGACTATGCGCGCATGTTTTAAAATCGGGCGTAGATTTGTGCGCGCCGGGTTGCGCGCACAAATCTATGCTCGCGTGTAGGTTTAAAAATCTGGCCCTATGGGGGTAATTTTCTAACCCTATCGCACGCGAAAAGTCCCTTTTCGCGTGCGATAGCTAAATCGGGGCAGAGTCGGGGTGGCGTCAGCACCAGAAGAGGAGGAGTTGGGGCGGATGCTGCGGAAACATCGCTGGTGGCGATAAGGTAAGGCCCCTTATCACCACCAGTAGCGCGCCCAATAGCACCACCTTTCACGATGGCGCTATTGGGTGCGAAAGCCAGCAGCGATAACACCGCGGTGGTGCGATCACTGCCGGCTTTCGCAGGCCCGCCCACCCATTTTGCCCCCCCTCCCCCCGTTACCGCGGAATCTAGAGAGGTGCGCAAAGATAGAAAGTCCAGCCCTGTGTTTGGTTAGAATGGGATTATTGTTGTGGAGCGCTAGGAGAGCGATCCCACTCCTGGGTGATGTGTGTCCTTGGGCCACGGCTCGACCCCAGAGGGCTCTGAAGAGGTGCCGCGGGAGGCGTGGCATGCCCGAGCATGGGCTGGACGGGAGCAGGGCTGGAGTGACATGGAAGACAGGCCCTCCTCCGGACCTGCACGCTTCGGAAGACCCAACAACGCAATGTTGGTCTTGTGAACAGTCCTCCGACCATTCCTAGCCCTTTCGGACCTGCCGCAGGGTACGGCACGAAGCGGCAGGCTGGATGGAGGCCAGGACAGCGATGACTGGAACATGGATTCAGACGAGACTCAGGAACGACATAGACTCAGGCATAGACGTGGACTCAGGACGAGGTGCAGGATCCATAGACGTGGACTCAGGCATAGATGCAGGATCCTTAGACGTGGACTCAGGTGAAAACGTGGACTCAGGAATGAGGTGTAGGATGCATAGACGTGGACAGGCACAGGCATGGACTCAGGACTGGATGCACAGAGGTAGAATCAGGAACGAGGGCTGAAGGTAGACATGGGCACTGACCCTCAGGGCGCCCTACTCAGGCCACCCGCGGGACTGAGTCACGGACCACCCTGTCCCATGCGCACCCTATACAGCCCTGGAAGGCTGGTCGCGGACCACGCAGAGAGCGGGAGAGCACAGGAAAGAGGAAGCAGGTTCGTTGCACTCCTGGCAGCACAAGGCAAGAATATGCTGCTCTCCTGGCAGCACAAGGCAAGAATATGCTGCTCTCCTGGCAGCACAAGGCAAGAATACGCTGCTCTCCTGGCAGCACAAGGCAGGTTAGGCATCAGGATCAGGAACAAGGATATCTGGAACAACAGGAACATCAGGACTGGAACACAGATACTGGAACAGGAGACACACCTCAGGGCTGGAACATGGACATCAGGAACAGCAGGAACATCAGGACTGGATCAAGAGACAGACCTTGGGACTGGAACGGCAGGCAGACATGAGGACTGGATCAAGAGACAGACCTTGGGACTGGAACGGCAGGCAGACATCAGGACTGGATCAAGAGACAGACCTTGGGACTGGAACGGCAGGCAGACATCAGGACTGGACAAGGAGCTCCAACAGGTAACAAAAAACACAGGACCTTGCAGAAGGCTGGAACACGGACGACTTCCTGGAGCGAAGGATCTCAGGAGTGACCAACTCCTTGCGAAGGCAAAGACACACTGAAAGCTGAGCCCTTTAGTAGGGCTGAGGTGGACAACGCCCAGGGAGGGGTCAGCAGGGGGCCACACCTGGCTGGCCCTTTAAGAGGAGCAGAGAGGCGCGCACTCGCGCCCTAGGAGGCTGGAGAGAAGAGCTGGAAGCTGGTGGCGTCCTCAGCCACATGGAGGGCCCAAGGAAGCAGTGGAGCAGCCCTGGACTGGAGCTGGATGAAGGCAGGTCAGTGGAGCAGCTCCCAGCTGCAAGGACAGAAGCAGGAGGAAGCAGAGAGAGGTAAGGCTGGCTGCAGAGGAAGCGGGGGAAGGGCTGACTGCAGGAACGGATCCATGCCGTGAGGACAGCCCCAGGAGGAGAGGTAAGAGTGCAGGCACTGGCAGGGACGGCTTCCCAGCCAGGCAAGGACCCGGGCTGAAGCAGGCACTGGGAGAGACGGTCTCACTGCTGGCTAAAGGTCCCAGGATCGCAGCAGCACGTCGGGGAAAGGCAGGAACAGCAGCAGAGAAGCAGACCGCATGGCAAGAGCTGCGGGGACAGCCCCAGCTGATTCAGGGAGAAAGAGAAGCAGCAGCGTGGCTGGCTGTCTGTGAGAAGGTAAGAGCCTGCCCAAGCTTCTTGCGGGCAGGAGCATAACAATTATGGTGTTAAAGAAGAGGGTAGCATTGTTTTTGTCTAAACTTCTCTTCAATCTATAGCCTTTCTGCTTTAATTCCTGGAGCTCTTCTGTGAACCATGGACAATCGTAGGGATTTAGCAAGATTTTAAAGGGAAAATTTTGTCCAGCGCTCTCTTCATCTCAGTATTTCACACATCTACTAATTCCTCACTAATAGAATCTGCTATTTGAAAAGCAGAAAAATTGACTGAATTAAAAAAAATGTTTCTCAGTCAATCTACCCTGAGCTCACATTGATTTCCTTTCACTGATAAGAAGATAAGACTTTCCATAGAGGGTCAAACTAAAGGTCCATAAGAACATAAGAACATAAGAAATTGCCATGCTGGGTCAGACCAAGGGTCCATCAAGCCCAGCATCCTGTTTCCAACAGAGGCCAAAACCAGGCCACAAGAACCTGGCAAGTACCCAAACACCAAGAAGATCCCGTGCTACTGATGCAATTAATAACAGTGGCTATTCCCTAAGTAAAATTGATTAATAGCCGTTAATGGACTTCTCCTCCAAGAACTTATCCAAACCTTTTTTGAACCCAGCTACACTAACTGCACTAACCACATCCTCTGGCATCAAATTCCAGAGCTTTATTGTGCGTTGAGTGAAAAAGAATTTTCTCCGCTTAGTCTTAAATGTGCTACTTGCTAACTTCATGGAATGCCCCCTAGTCCTTCTATTATTCGAAAGTGAAAATAACCGAGTCACATCTACTCGTTCAATACCTCTCATGATCTTAAAGACCTCTATCATATCCCCCCTCAGCCGTCTCTTCTCCAAGCTGAACAGCCCTAACCTTTTCAACCTTTCCTCATAGGGAAGCTGTTCCATCCCCTTTATCATTTTGGTTGCCCTTCTCTGTACCTTCTCCATCGCAACTATATCTTTTTTGAGATGCGGCGACCAGAATTGTATACAGTATTCAAGGTGTGGTCTCACCATGGAGCGATATAGAAGCATTATGACATTTTCCGTTCTATTAACCATTCCCTTCCTTATAATTCCTAACATTCTATTTGCTTTTTTGACTGCTGCTTTACACTGAGCCGACAATTTTAAAGTATTATCCACTATGATACCTAGATCTTTTTCCTGGGTGGTAGCTCCTAATATGGAACCTAACATTGTGTAACTACAGCAATGGTTATTTTTCCCTATATGCAACACCTTGCACTTGTCCACATTAAATTTCATCTGCCATTTGGATGCCCAATCTTCAAGTCTTGCAAGGTTCTCTTGTAATGTATCACAGTCTGCTTCTGATTTAACTACTCTGAATAATTTTGTATCATCCACAAATTTGATAACCTCACTCGTCGTATTCTTTTCCAGATCATTTATAAATATATTGAAAAGCACCGGTCCAAGTACAGATCCCTGAGGCACTCCACTGTATAACCTTTTCCACTGAGAAAATTGACCATTTAATCCTACTCTCTGTTTCCTGTCTTTTAACCAGCTTGTAATCCACGAAAGGACATCGCCTCCTATCCCATGACTTTTTAGTTTTCGTAGAAGCCTCTCATGAGGGACTTTGTCAAACACCTTCTGAAAATCCAAATATACTACATCTACCAGTTCACCTTTATCACATGTTTATTAACCCCTTCAAAAAAATGAAGTAGATTTGTTAGGCAAGACTTTCCTTGGGTAAATCCATGTTGACTATGTTCCATGAAATCATGTCTTTCTATATGCTCTACGATTTTGATCTTGAGAATAGTTTCCACTATTTTTCCCAGCACTGAAGTCAGGCTCACTGGTCTATAGTTACCCGGATCGCCCCTGGAGCCTTTTTTAAATATTGGGGTTACATTGGCCACGCTCCAGTCTTCAGGTACAATGGATGATTTTAATGATAGGTTACAAATTTTAACTAATAGATCGGAAATTTCATTTTTGAGTTCCTTCAGAACCCTAGGATGCATACCATCCGGTCCAGGTGATTTGCTACTCTTTAGTTTGTCAATCTGGCCTACTACATCTTCCAGGTTCACAGTGATTTCGTTCAGTTCGTCTGACTCATCACCCCTGAAAACCATCTCTGGAACTGGTATCTCCCCAACATCTTCATTAGTAAACACGGAGGCAAAGAATTCATTTAGTCTTTCTACAATGGCCTTATCTTCCCTAAGAGCCCCTTTAACCCCTCTGTCATCTAATGGTCCAACCGACTCCCTCACAGGTTTCTTGCTTTGGATATATTTAAAAAAGTTTTTATTATGAGTTTTTGCCTCTATGGCCAATTTCATTTCAAATTCTCTCTTCGCCTGTCTTATCAATGTTTACACTTAACCTGACAATGCTTATGTTTATCCTATTTTCTTCAGATGGATCCTTCTTCCAATTTTTGAAGGATGTTTTTTTGGCTAAAATAGCCTCTTTTACCTCACCTTTTAACCATGACGGTAATCGTTTTGCCTTCCTTCCACCTTTCTTAATGCGCGGAATACATATGGACTGCGCCTCTAGGATTGTATTTTTAAACAATGTCCAAGCCTGTTGAACACTTTTAACCTTTGCAGCTGCACCTTTCAGTTTTTTTCTAACTATTTTCCTCATTTTATCAAAGTTTCCCTTTTGAAAATTTAGTGTTAGAGCTGCAGATTTACTTATTGTCCCCCTTCCAGTTATTAGTTTAAATTTGATCATGTTATGATCACTGTTGCCAAGTGGCCCCACCACCGTTACTTCTCTCACCAAATCTTGCGTTCCACTAAGAATTAAATCTAAAATAGCTCCCTCTCTTGTTAGTTCCTGAACCAATTGCTCCATGAAGCAGTCATTTATTACATCCAGGAACTTTGTCTCTAGCAAGTCCTGATGTTACATTTACCCAATCAATATTGGGGTAATCTCCCAGTATCCTGTTTTTGGCAGGATCTGGCAGGATCCCAGGTGGTCGAGAGATTCCAAGCTGCTTATCACAAGAATAAGCAGTGGATTTCTGCAGCTCTTCCTTAATAATGGTTAATGGTCTTTTCCTCCAGGAAGTGTTTTCCTCCCAGAACTTATACCATGTAGATTAAATTAAGGGGCTGCTTAGGTTTCCACAATCTGCAATGTCAATAGAAACACCAATGGGTGGAAGACTGAGTGAGCCTAGTGTATATCAAGCCTCATTCTTGAGGACCTCAATTATCTGTTGAAGGTCAGTGATGGCCCTGAGGCAACTTTTTCCCCATGAACATTAAAATCTCCTAAAACTAATGTGGGGCCACCAAAACAGCTCCTGAAATTACATCTTGCAGATCTGACTGTGAGGGTCCTAAATGACAAGGAAGTCGATATACCAAGGATATTTCAAAACTGGTTGCCTCTCCCACATGTACAAACTGACTTTCCGAACCTGAAGGTTGATAGATGGAGGCACAGCGCAGTAGAATAGGGTCCCAAACACAACTGCCACACCCTCACCCCTTCTAGCCATGCTGGATTGATGATAAGATTAAGGGTCACATTACTCTCACGGTTTTTAATGTAAGGAATACCCTCATACCAGGACCAGTGCACACTTCTGCCTACCGGCGTCTTTTACCTTTTTTTTTGTAACCTTTATTTATAACGTTTTAACATTACAACCACTAGAATAGACAATATGCAGACTACCATGCTGTCACATTCCCCGTCTATCCCTCCCAAAGCCCAGCCCGAACCCCCAACCCCCCCCCCCCCCAGGTCCGCTATGTCCATAACCAAGCAATACACATGATGCACGTGCAAACAGCTGGCATATCAATATACATTTCCAGGAAATACATGTGGATCTACTGCAATACACATTTCAAGAAACACCACAAAACAGAGGAATGAGAGAACAAAGTCTAATTGAACAGTCCAAAATAAGTTTGTGATGGAGCCCGGTGACATGGTCCAATTCAGGAGGAAAAGTCTAAAATTTTACTCCTGGCTCGCTGATGCAAGGTAATGAGATACGGGTTCCAGATTTCCACTGCCACTCTGGCTGCCCAATATCAAATAATCATAGGGTAACCTCTATTTTATTTAAAACCATGATGTACTGCCGCACACTTCTTAGCAGTTCAATTCATTTTTCATGTTTTTTGTATATTTTTTATATGTTTTTTTCTTTTTTCAAAATATCTTATTAACTCATTTACTTTTCAATGATGCTTACAAGTCCAGATATTTTTTTTCTTTTTTCAGAATATCTTATTAACTTATTTACTTTTCAATGACGCTAAAAGACCCAGAATCTCATTTGCTCTCTTTCGTTTCAACTTTTAACTTGAAAAGTGCAATATCTTTTGAAAGAAACATTTTTATCTAGCACTTATCTTATTCTTCGTCAGGGGCTAAACCGCCCCTGACGAAGAAGTGACTTCGAAACACCAGCGGTGTCGGGCTTCTTTTGCAGAGCATTGAAACTTTGGCTCCAGCAAATTGGCAGAGCATTGTCTCTGGGCAATCAGAGCATTGTCTCTGGGCTATCCTTGCAGAGCATCGAAACTTCGGCTCCAATGAATAGGCAGAGCATTGCCTCTAAAGAATAAGATAAGTGCTAGATAAAAATGTTTCTTTCAAAAGATATTGCACTTTTCAAGTTAAAAGTTGAAACGAAAGAGAGCAAATGAGATTCTGGGACTTTTAGCGTCATTGAAAAGTAAATAAGTTAATAAGATATTCTGAAAAAAGAAAAAAAATATCTGGACTTGTAAGCATCATTGAAAAGTAAATGAGTTAATAAGATATTTTGAAAAAAGAAAAAAACATATAAAAAATATACAAAAAACATGAAAAATGAATTGAACTGCTAAGAAGTGTGCGGCAGTACATCATGGTTTTAAATAAAATAGAGGTTACCCTATGATTATTTGATATTGGGCAGCCAGAGTGGCAGTGGTACATAAAGGTAAAAGACGCCGGTAGGCGGAAGTGTGCACTGGCCCTGGTATGAGGGTATTCCTTACATTAAAAACCGTGAGAGTAATGTGACCCTTATTTTTAATGATATCATTTTGTCACATTGGTGCCAGTTTTTTCCGATTTTGAGGATTGATGATAAGGGCAGCAGGGCATAATTGGGGAAAAAAATCAAATTGTTGGATTCCTCAACCCAGGTTTCAGTAACACAAAAGATATCAAAGCTGTAAACAGTAATTAAAACCTGGATGGTAAAATATGTATTTACCAAGTCATCATTCCAATGAAATTCATTACAGGGAGAAATTATAGATGAATTGTAAACAGAATAAGAGGGAAGGGATAGATGGACTAATCAAGAGGTAGATCTCCTTGTCTTAGCCATAGGAGAATATTTATTTATTTTATTTTAAAAAATTGCATTCCGCTGATCCAAAAATCTCAGCATAGTATAACAATACACTCATAATCAAGGATCAAATATTACATGTTCATCATCAAATACATAAAACATAACAAAAAACATAACATAAATAAAACAAAATCCAAAAACATCCATACATCATAAAATCTAACAAGGAACAAGATATAAAACAAATACAACAGCATCAGTAAATCATAAGATAAATCCCACCCTGAAGGCCAAATAAAAAAGGTGAATTTTTTAAAGTTTTCTAAAACGACAAAGGTCTGTTTCTGCCCCAATCTTATTAGGGAGATCATTCCAAAGCACAGAGGCAGCTGTACTGAATATTCTTTTGCTAGATGAGACCAGTTCAAAAAGATTTGGGGATAGTTTTTCCAGGAGATTCCAGGATGCAGAACGCAGGCTGGTATCTCTTAAAAGAGGAAACTAACCAGAGTGGGGCCTGATTATGCAGTGCTTAAAAAATGAGGCACAACACCTTAAAATGCACATTTAGGGCAATTGGGAGTCAGAGAAGCTTTGTTAATACAGTCGATATATGATCATGTAGCAAAGCACCAGTTACTAGGCGTGCTGCCAAATGTATGGATTAACTGTAGAGAATTAAGCTTTGAAGATTGTAAACCAAGATAAGATGAGTTACAGTAGTCCAGAGCTGACAGAATCAGTGCTTGAATGATGGTCCAGAAATCAGCAGGAGTAAGGCTTTACTGAGCAAAGCATCCTCATTTTAAAGTAAGAGGATTGAATAACTGAGTTCACCTGTGGGCGTAGCGACAGGGAGGAGTCAACTAGGGCACCCAAATTCTGTGCTTGCCTAGAGATTGGGACTGACCAATCTTCGAGCGTCCAAGAAGGGGGGCAAGTCAGTCACTTCAGTGCGAGACGTAAATACGATCGCAGTCTTTTTTACGTTTAAGCCCATCTTATTCACTGTAACCCAATCCTTTACTTCAGTAATGCACTTGGAAAGCCCTTGCGAGAGTCATGTGCAATGTAGAAGTTATAGGAAGAAAGAATTGTAAATCATCAGCGGGATCTAAGAATATATAAATAAATAAATAGCTCTCATCCAGAATAGCAGAAATAGGGGTCACCCTTGACAAGAGACTAAAAATGAAGGCCCAAAGCATATGTTTAGAGCACAGTAAGACTCTATAATCAGCAATACTGGAAGTGGCTTTAGGGTTTCATATTTTATGCTGTTTATTATTTGCTTATATTCTTAGTTATTATTATTAATTAATTTCTTATGCACATTTGCTCGTAAACTGCTTGGATTTATTTGTGAATGACGAGATAGCATAATAAACTAACGAAGGAAAGAGAAGAAGAAACCAATCTTCTCATGAGGCCACTGTACCAAAGAACACTCCGCATCAACATCCAGGGACTCCCTTCAGGGGCTCACAAAAAGGCCAAGTGCCTTCTGCGGCCGTCCTATGATGGGCCCTTACCAGACTGGCACTTGAGCTCTACCAGCCCAGATTCTGTGATCACGAATCTGGAGAGTATCCAAGAAAAAGTGGATGCGGTTGCTCCTAGAGGTCACATGGGTGCCAGCTACCTTTTTTTTCAGCACATCTAGCCCCAGACTGGATAGCAAAAGAGCTCTGCCAGTCTGGAAGTTGCATTGTAAGGGGCAGAGTTGGGTTGCCCAAAGTCATGGTCCCAGACAGCATCCCAAGAGAAAGAAGGGGTGGGATCCTCCAGTTGGGACACAGGTGCAAAGCCTCAGACCCTCTGGCCCCAGGCAGGATGGCAAAAAGATCTAAACTGCTGGTCTGGAAGTGACATTGTAGGGGCAGGGGTTATATGTCCAAATCAGACCAACGGTTCATCAAGCTCAGCATCCTGTTTCTATACTTGAAGCCTGGATTGGCCACTGTTGGAAACAGGATGCTGGGCTTGATGGACCCTTGGTCTGACCCAGTATGGCAATTTCTTATGTTCTTATGTTTCTTAAGGCACCAGTATACTGGTGGTGCAAGCTTATGTAGGGCTGGAGTCTGGGTGTGGTGCAGGCAGAGAGGAGGAGCTTGGTAAGACAGGTGGCTAAGCTTGCTGAGGGCTCCTAGAGGATAGAAGTCTGTACCACAGGCATAGTCAAGACAGTAGTGAGGAGATGGCTTGCATCAACTAGAACAGGGCTTGCTGGAGACCTCTGCAGGTAGAGAGGTACCATAGTCATCAGAGTCAGAATATGATGAGGCTGCATAGCAGACAAAATCATAACAGTATCTCCCCCTTTAAGACCCCTCCTCCTGGGTCCCAATTTTCACGGGGGTTATAGCTTGGTAGAGTAACAAAGTGAGGTTTGGCTAGAAAGCTGTTTATCAGGAAAGGTGCCCTCTCCTGGACAAATGGCATCTGGGTGGGCACCTTCTGCTGGGCATGCTGCATCTGGTCGGGCGCCCTCTGTAGGGTGGTCAATCTTTGAAAGAGCATCCTCATCTGGGCAATCAGGCCCTGAAAGAATGCCTTCTTCTGGGTGGACAGGTTCTGAAAGAGCACCTTCTTCTGGGGGTTCAGGGTGCCTGTGTAAGAAGATTGCTGACTCAGGATGTCCAAAAAGCAGAACCACTGGCACGGGGTTACTGGAGCTCAGGATCCTTTGACAACTGGAGCAGTGGCACGGGGTACCCTTGGGGCTGAGTGTCAAGAACGGCATCATATCTATGGCGCTTGATAGCTGAATCCATGCCTCCTTCTGGGCATGGGGCGTCGTGGACAGCACCTCCCTCTGGATACCGGGTGTCAGGAATAGCAGCTCCCTCCTGTTGGTCCTGAGATGGAGGCCTGGAGTCTCTCAAAAGTACAGCTGGAGAGGCACACTCCTGCAGGAAGAAGGCAGCGGCTCCAGGCTCTCCCTGAAGTAGCTTGTCAGAGCTGGGCTGCACTTCCAGGCATGGACCAACTGGATTGGAGTTTCCGAGTAAAGGCGGTGCTGGGCTGTTTCCCTCTTGGAGTGGAGTAAAAAGACCGAACTTCAGGGGCCTCAGAGGGAACAGGACAGCAGCTGGAAGCTGGAGTGGACTTGACGCGGAGCAGAAGCAATGGTGGCCGTGAAAGCTGCAGGCTACCCTGCTAGGAGTCAGAGCTGAGCTCGTCAGCTGCCTGATGATTGCAGGCGATGGTGATGGAAGGGCAGGCTCAAGCAGCTTCTTTGGTTGCAGAACTTTAGTGTGGAGAAACGGTGATCCAGAAACGGGTCTAATTACTTCCTTCTGTTTTCGAAACTCTGCTGACTGGTGGTGGAGCTGAAAACCAGAGGAAATGCTGAATTTTGAGGCAGAGGTTGCTCCTTTAGAGAGAAAACGTAATTGATCTGGATAAGTGGGTTTCAGAGAGCTGTTTCTCTGCAGAGGGTTTCTGAGGCTCTGCTATTGTTTGTTAGCAATCACTGAGGTTTGTGGCTTAGAAGGCATTTTTACTGGATCACCAACAGCCTGGCAATTAGAGACGGTGCTTCCCGAGGAGTACTGCTCTCAGAAGCAACTTTTTTACTGTCTTTCTATGAAGATGGTTTCGGAGAGCTAGGAATCATGTTTCCAGGAATTGGAAATGATGGCTCAGCAGCTGATGTGGGAGCTACACAGGTTTTTTTCTTACCTTAGCTGTAAGGTAAGAAAAGCACTGGTGTTTATTTCTTACCTTAGCTGTGGCTATAAACTGGCAAGAGGTGCTTAATTTAGTTGCAGTGCCCTGACAGACAGGGCTGGGACATTCCTGGGAGTTTTCTTCCTTCCCCTTGGCAGGTTGTAGATTAGTTATCTCTGAAGCGGGAGGTATTTTAGAAACCCCACAATTAATGCAAAGTGGTGCTGACTTTTTCTGAGGCTTCCTAGTGTCATAAGAACATGCCATACTGGGTCAGACCAAGGGTCCATCAAGCCCAGCATCCTGTTTCCAACAGTGGCCAATCCAGGCCATAAGAACCTGGCAAGTACCCAAAAACTAAGTCTATTCCATGTAACCATTGCTAGTAATGGCAGTGGCTATTCTCTAAGTGAACTTAATTAATAGCAGGTAATGGACTTCTCCTTCAAGAACTTATCCAATCCTTTTTTAAACACACCCATAGTAGGTTCTAAGTAGAGACACTGGGAGCATTTAGGGAACCCCCCCTTAGTTTAATAGCCTTCATTCCCCCCAGTTATCCCCGACACGTAAAACTTACACGGTATCCATACCTGAAATAACGTTGCGCAGCAGGGGGGCCTCGGCGCATGCTGCATTGCATAAGTATTTATATGCACACCTTGCCCCTTTTTTTTGAAAGCTTCTGAGATGTGCACACTGTGACATGGCTTAATGGAGAAGAGTCAACATGGTTTTAGCAAAGGGCAGTCTTCTCTTACCAATCTTTTTTTGAATTTTTTTAAAGGTGTAAATAAACATGTAGATAAAGATGAGTCAGTTGATCTAGTGCATCTGCATTTTCAGAAGGCATTTGAGAACGTATCCCATTGGAGACTCCTCAGGAAATTACAAAACCATGGGATAGGAGGCAGTGTTTTGTTGTGGATTGGTAACTGGTTAAAAGACTGGAAACAGAGGGTAGGACTAAATAGTTTTCCAAATAGAGGAAGATCATTAGTTGAGTGCCACAGGGCCCACTTTTGAGGATGAAGGTTGGCTTTCTCAGTCGTGGCTCAGGTCCTGGCTGGGTGTAGGGAACCTCATACTAAGAGTGGCGCAGGACTGCAAGGCAAGGTTTGGGCCGGTCTTCCACCTAGCCAGCCCCCTTTCCTGCAGGTTGGGCCCTTGGGTTCTGGGGTCATGGCTGCAGTGGAAGTGCATCATGGTGAGTGTCTGTAGGCTGGACAGACTGGGTGGAAGTATGGACTGGAACTGGAACTTAATGGAGATAAAAACTGGAACTGGAACTGAGTGCAGGTAAGGGGAGATATACAGGCTGGTATGAGACCACACAGACAGGACTGGACAAGACAGGACTGGACATGACCAGACAAAATCAAGGCAAGACAACACAGAACAAAGATACTCTAAGGCAGCAAGGTTGAAGGTCCATAGCCACTAGGTTCAGAGAGATCCCAGAGGGAAGACCAGGAACGGCCTAAATAGACCACAGATCAAGAGAAAAGCTAGATAGGCAACAGAATTTGGTAAGGCCTTGATGGGCTACAGAGCGAGGTAAGGCCTAGATATGTCACAAGGCAGAGCATGAAGGCCCATAGGCCACAAGGCAAACAGCAAGAAGGCTCTTAGGCCATAAGGCAAAGGACAGGGAAACAGCGGCCAGATGAAGAAGCCAAGGGAAACTCCATGAGAAGGCACCGGTATAGTTGTGATGCAAGGTTATGTAGGGCTGGAGTCTGGGTGTGGTGCATGCAGGGAGGAGGAGCTTGGTAAGGCAGGGCTGAGGGCTCCTGGAGGAGAGGAGGCCATACCACAGGCATAGTCAGGTCTGCAGCGAGGAGCTGGGAGGCCTCTGCAGGTGGGGAGGCAACATAGTCATCAGAGTCAGGATACAATGAGGCTGCATAGCGCACAAAATCGTAAAGCTCATTTACAGACATATAGTGACCACACTACAAAAGTCAGCAAGTCCAGTCCTTGAAAATCTGGGTAATTAATAGATGTTACAGTAAAGGAAAAAGATTTGCAGAAGTAAGATAAACAGAACTATTTGATTGCTGTTAAACCTTACCCACGGCAGTTGGTCTTAACTTCATGAGGATGTAGTTTTTTTTTTTCCTTTTCATAAATTGATAAATGTTCTTATCAAAGATGGTAAGTAATAGATCTGGAAACTAACTGGATTTGTCCATATGAGTATCTAATATTATACATGCAAGAAAGAAGACAATGTTTCTGAACTCCAGTCGGAATACAGCTTGGTGCAGACGTCAGGCGGAATTTTATTTGAAAAGTACATTTGTTTGATCATCTGAATTCCAGACATGGCACCACCCGCAACTCCTTCTCAGCCCATGCCCCTTGTTCCAGAATCAAGGTTTGAAGCTGAGCTCGTGAATTCCAGGAAACTGACATCTCAGTTCTGCATGTTGTCCCAGCCAGAGGGAAGTCTGTTAGATCTCAGTTTCTAAAGCACAGCCCCAAGAAATGAATCTCGCTCAGCAAAGAATAGCCCCTTGCTTCCTGTTCAATAACCTCCTCCCTCTCAGGCAGCCTGCAGGGTACAGAGAGGAAGGGTGAGAAGGCTGGAGTGGACAGAACAGAGCAGAGGAAAGAAGAGCTACTCTGCTCAGTAAATCAGACCTCTGCCCTCCTGCTTCTTTTCCACCCACCTCCTCCTCTCAGGCAGCCTGCAGGGAACAGAAAGGAGGGGTGAGGAGGCTGGAGTGGACAGAACAGAGCAGAGCAAAGAAGAGTGCTCAGTAAATCAGACCTCTGCCCTCCTGTTTCTTCTCCATCCCCCTGCCTCCCAGGCAGCCTGCAGGGACAGCAGCCTGATTTCTCTCTGGGTTTCATGATTCTGTGATCCGCAGAACTGAGTCTATACAGTTCGAAAGCTCATCACTGATGTGTTTAGTCAATAAATAGGTATCGCTTACAAACTGATTGTTGACGCTTAATTCCACACATCTAACGCAGCAACCGCAATTCTCTTTGCTCATTTCTAACTTCAGTTGCAAGTAACTTACATTCTGCCTGGTGTTTGAACCAAACTATTGTGTTTTGATACAGTGAAAAAGGTTCTTCGTGGCTTAATACCTCTGGGACCTGCTTTAGCAGAGGGTTATCTCTAGGCACAGAATGAAGGGAAGCCTGTGGTCTGCTTAGAGTCCAGCTTGCAGCAGGGTGACGACGACGTAGCCTGCGGAGATGAGCAGGGCCAGGGAGCTGATTTTCACGCTCGTTCCTCTGCTGACATTGCACTGGTCGGTCGTGCAGCAGGAAGTGAAAACCGCTGTTCCTAAGTAATAGCTGTTCCCCGAGTAACAGGCGGAGGCACATTGTTTAGAGATGGCATATTCAGTCATGGTGCCTAAAACCAAAGGAGAGAAGGATGAAAATAAAAACGTTAGTGAAAGTCATTTGATGTCAATTTCCAAAAGGCATTTCCATGGGTAAAGTGCCAGTTTTCCTGGGTAGAACTGTCTGAGAATTGCCCACCCTTTGTCCTGCTAGAGAGATCACGTGTACTTTTAGCTGCATTAGGAAGGGGCGTTCTCAGAGGCGTTTAGGGGAGAAAACTAATGAACTTAGATTGCATTTTTAAGTTTACATAAGAACATAAGGTTTGCCATACCGGGTCAGACCAAGGGTCCACTGTTTCCAGCAGAGGCCAATCCAAGCCGCAAGTTCTTGGCAGGATCCCAAACAGTAGACAGATTCCATGTTGCTAACACCCAGAGATAAACAGTGGCTTATCCCAAGTCTATCTGGTTAATTGTTTATGGACTTCTCCTCCAAGAACTGGTCCAAACCTTTTTTAAACCCAGCTATACTAACTATCTTTACCCCATCCTCCGGCAATGAATTCCAGAGCTTAATTGTGTATTGAGTGAAATAATTTTCTCCAATTTGTATTAAATGTGCTACTTTCTAACTTCATGGAGTGACCCCTAGTTTTTATGTTTTTTGAAAGAGCAAATAACCAATTCACATTACTCGTTCTGTTCCACTCACGATTTTGTAGACCTCTATCCCACTGTTATTAATTGCATCAGTAGCATGGGATCTTCTTGGTGTTTGGGTACTTGCAAGGTACTTGTGACTTGGATTGGCCAGTGCTGGGCTTGATGGACCCTTGGTCTGACCCAGTTTGGCAATTTCTTATGTTCTTATCATCTCCCCCCTCAGCCGTCTCTTCTCCAAGCTGAACAGCTCTAACCTCTTTAGCTTTTCCTCATGAGGGAGCTGTTCCGTTCCTTTTATCATTATGGTCATCCTTTTCTGTACCTTTTACAGTTCTGCTATACTATAATTTTTTGAGATGTGGCAACCAGAATTGCACACATTAATCTAGGTGGGTCTCATCATGGAGTGATACAGAGGTATTATGGCATCCTCTCTTTTATTCTCCGTTCCCCTCCTAATAATTCATAACATTCTGTCTGCTTTTTTGTGCGCCACTACACACTGTGCTGAGGATTTTAAAGTATTGTCCACTATGATGCCCAGATCCTTTTTCCTGGGCAGTAACTCCTCATGTGGAACCTAAAATCATGTAACTACAATGTGGGTTACTTTTCTCTATGTCCATCTTTTTACACTTGTCCACATTAAATTTCATCTGCTCTTTTGATGCCCAATCTTCCAGTCTTGCAAGGACCTCCTGCAGTTTCCCACAATCCGCTTGTGATTTCAGTACTCAGAATAATTGTCATCTGCAAATTTGATCACCTCACTCATCATTCTCTTTTCTAGATAATTTACAAATACTTTAAAAAGCACTGGTCCCTGTACAGATTCTCGAGGCACTCCACTGTTTACCCTTTTCCACTGAGAAAACTGATCATTTACTCTTACTCTCTGTTTCCTGTCTTTTAACCAGCTGGCAATCCACAATAGGACATCGCCTTCTATCCCAAGACATTATACCTTTCTTAGGAGTTTCTCATGGGCGACTTTGTCAAATGCCTTCTGAAAATCCAAATCTACTTCCTTTATCCATGTGTTTATTACCCCCTTCAAAAAATGTAGCGATTGATGAGGCAAACCTTCCATTATATAACTCCATGCTGGCTGTGTCCCATTAAATCATGCCTTTCTACATGTTCTGTGATTGTATTCTTTAGCATAGTTTCTACAATTTTTCCCAGTGCTGAAGTCAGGTGCATAGGTCTATAGTTTCTCCAATCTCCCCTGGAGCCCCTTTTTAAAAATCTGCATCACACTGACCATTCTGTAATTTTCAGGTACAATAGGCAATTTAATGAAAGGTTACAAAACACTAGTAATAGATCTGCAATGTCATTGTTTATTTCTTTCAGAACTCTGGGGTGTAAACAATCTGATTAAGATGATTTGCTACTCTTTAGTTTGTCCATCTGCCTTATTACATCATCCAGATTCATTGTGATTGTATTTATTTATTTTATTTATTTATAAGCTTTTATATACCGAAGTATTGGTGAAGGCCTTCACTCCGGTTTACATTTTTAACAACGCTATACATTAAATTCAGCAGAACAACTTTGACAGGTTAACAATTATAACTACGATATACAATAAAATCAGGGGAGCAACTGAAACATGAATTAGTAAAAGAACTTGGGGATAATAACAAATTAAGGTGTAATATACTGATAAATTAGCATGTGATAAAAACATGGGGATAATAACAAATTAAGGTGTAATATACTGATACATTAGCATGTGATAAAGGATGTTAAAATCATCATGTAGTGTGTGGATAGGGGGGTACTAGGTTAGAGGATATTCTATGGTGTTGAAAAGGTGTAGTTGGGTAGGGTATAAGGGTGGGAGGGGATTGATGGATGGAGGAGGGATTAAGGTGGGAAGAACGGGGGGGGGGAGGAGGTGTGGGGATGCCGGGGATGTCATTTATGTTGGTTTAGCCTATCCCGTCTTTGTATGCTTGTTTTGAAGAGCCAGGTTTTGAGCAGTTTTTTGAACAGTTTGGTATTGTTTTGAAGTCTGAGACTGGAAGGTAGGGTGTTCCAGAGGTGAGGTCCGGCTATTGAAAAGGCTCTTTTCCTGGTGGTGGTTAGTTTGGCTGTAGTGACTGGTGGGATTTCTAGTCGTGCTTTATTGGTTGATCTTGTGTTACGTAGAGTGTGGTGAATTTGTATTAGGGAGTTGAGGCTATCGTGGTCATTGGGGTGAATTGAGTTATGTATTATTGATAGTGTTTTGTATTCAATCCTTTTTTCTACAGGGAGCCAGTGTAGATCTTTTAGCGCGGGGGAGATATGGTCTGTTCTTTTGAGTCCAGTGAGAATTTGCGCGGTGGCGTTCTGTAGTATTTGTAGAGGATGTAGGGTTGATTTTGGAAGTCCTATCATGAGGGAGTTGCAGTAGTCGATGCTTGAGAAGATCAGTGATTGAAGAATGGTTCTGAAGTCTGTTTGGTTTCGTAGGGGTTTGAGCTGTTTGAATTGATAGCTTGTGGAAGCCTTCTTTTGTTTTCATGGTGATGTGTTTTATGAGATTGAGTTGATTTGTTTCAATTCTTCAGAATCATCCACAATGAATACCATTTGCAGCATGGGTATCTTCCCAACACCCTCTTCAGTAAACACTGAAGCAAAGAATTTATTTAGTCTTTCCATTATGGTTTTGTCATCCCTACATGCCCCTTTAATCCCTCAATCATCTAACAGTCCCTCACAAGCTTTTTGCTTCAGATATGTTTAAAAAAGGTTTTATTATGAGTTTTTGCCTCTATAGCTGTTGCATCCAGCCAGCTGTATCCCCATCCCACGTCTGGCTGCCCTCACCTTCCCAGAGATGTGGCCCAACTGCTGTGAAGCCTTCCAATGCCACGCCAAGCTGCTGTGCAGGCAGGCGGGCTTAGGTGTGCGTACACACGGCTAGGCTTCTCTCACTATAGACGAACGCTATATGTCCTTCTATAGCCCCAATCCCAAGGTCCTTTTGCTAATACCACGGTCTTAACCTTACCATAACCCTACTAGCCTTGTATCATAGTTTGATTTTTCCCTGGTTTGTTCATTTAGTTTCATGATCCTAGTTCTGTATTCCCTCTGTTCTATGTAATTGCACTCTTTGAGGCACTGTTTCTGTTACAATGTAAACCGCTTTGATTTGTAACCTCTTACAAGAAATTCGGTATATAAATCTGTTAAATAAATAAATAAATAAATAAATAAATAAATAGGCTCTCTTTAAAGGGCCCGCGGCAGGAAAACGGCTCTGACGCCTCCTAGTGACGTCAGGAGGCAGGCCCTAAATCAGGCCTGCGTCTTCTTCTCCTCGATGCCTCAGCAACAGGTCCTCCTTGTTCCTACTGTCCAACCTGCTCGTCTTGCTTCTGGGAGTGTTCCGTGCCTGACCTTGGATTGTCTCCTGGACTTTCTGCTCGCTTCCTGCCCTGACCTTGGATTGCCTTCTGGACTTGTTGCCTGCTGCCTACCCAGATCTTGGATTGCATACTGGCCTTGCTGCTTGCTGCCTGCCCTGATCTTGGACTGTTTTCTGGACTTGCTGCTTGCTGCCTGCCCTGATCTCGGATTGTACTCTGGACTTGTTGTCACCTGGCCTGATCTTGGACCCCTTTCTGGATTTTGTTGCTGACCACCTGGTCTGATGGTGGACCACCTCCTGTCTGCTTCTGCGAAACCTGGTCTTAAGAATCCTGGAAGGCCTCCCCTGCGGCCAGCACCGCCAGCCGACAGTAAGGACCAGCAAGAGCCTTCGTTGCGGGTAGTAACAACCTCACCTCGACACAAGGGTCCACCAAAGCAACAATAGCCAGCTTCTTTTCAAATTCACTTTTTGCCTGCCTTATTAATATTTTACATTTAACTTGCCAAAGCGTATGCTTTTTCCTATTTTCTTTAGTTGGATGCTTTTTCCAATTTTTGAAAGAAATTCTTTTGGCTAAAATACGCTCATTAACCTCACCTTTAACCAAGCCAGCAGTTGTTTGGCCTTTCTTACACTTTTTCTAATGCATGGAATACATCTGGTCTGGGCTTCCAAGATAGTATTTTTAAACAATATCCACTCCTGAAGTTAACTTAACATTTGTAGCTGCATCTTTTAATTCTTTTCTTTTTTTCTCATTTTCTCATTCTCGCTTTGGAAAACTGAATGCTAGAGCAGTAGACTTCCAGTCATTAACTCAGATTTGATTGCTTTATGATCACTGTTGCAGAGCACCAAATATTACTTTCCACTAAGAACTAAGTCTCACTGCTGGACTGCTCTCTACATCTTAATATTATTGTGCTCTTAGTTAATTTTAAGGTGTAGAAAAGGCCATACACGTGTATATGTGGCCCGATTGTGTGAAATTCCGTATTTTAAAAAGGGACTACATACGCACCTATATACGTGTGTGCGAGGAAGAATACACGTACATAAAAGGGGAGTGTTAGGGTAATATTGGGGGCATACTTACAGGTATGCCCCCAATGAAATGGGAGGTGTACCTGTAGGGAGGAAATGTTTCTGCATGAAATAAATGGCTACTTCATGGAGCAACTGGTTGGAGAACTGACAAGATGGGAAGCCATTTTAGATCTAGTTCTTAGTGGAATGTAGATTATTTATTTATTTATTTATTTATTTATTGGTTTTTATATACCGCCGCTCATCAAAGATATCACGTCGGTGCACATAGAACAAAAATACGCAGATCATAGAGCAATCAAATTTGCATTAATGTCGGGAAGTCTACTGCTCTAGCATTCAGTTTTCCAAAGTGAGAATGAGAAAATGAGAAAAACAGAAACAAATTAAAAGTTGCAGCTACAAATGTTAAACGTTAACTTCAGGAGAGGACATTGTTTAAAAATACTACCTTGGAAGCCCAGACCAGATGTATTCCATGCATTAGAAAAAGTGTAAGAAAGGCCAAACATCTGCTGACATGGTTAAAGGTGAGGTAAATGAGACTATTTTAGCCAAAAGAACTTTTCAAAAATTGGAAAAAGCATCCAACTATAGAAAATAGGAAAAGCATAAGCATTGGCAAGGTAAATGTAAAATATTAATAAGGCAGGCAAAAAGAGAATTTGAAAAGAAGCTGGCTATCGTTGCATTTGTGGACCCTTGTGCCAAGGGGAGGTTGTTTCTACCCGCAAGGAAGGCCCTTGCTGGTCCTTACCATCGGCTGGTGGTGCTGGTCAGAGGGAAGGCCTTCGGGGATCTTTAAGACCAGGTTTCGCAGAAGCAGGCAGGAGGCGGTCCACCATCGGAGCAGGCAGTCAGCAACAAAATTCCAGAAAGGGGTCCAAGATCAAGCCAGGTGACAATAACAAGTCCAGAGCACAATCTGAGGTTATGGGCAGGCAGCAAGCAGCAAGTCCAGAGAGTAGTCCAAGATCAGGGCAGGCAGCAAGCAGCAAGGCCAGTAGTCAATCCGAGATCTGGGCAGGCAGCAGGCAACAAGTCCAGAAGGCAATTCAAGGTCAGGGCAAGCAGCAAGCAGCGAGTCCAGTAGGCAATCAGAGGTCAGGGCTGGCAGTGAACAGCAAGTCCAGTAACAATCCAAAGTCAGGCATGGAACACTCCCAGAAGCAAGATGAGCAGGATGGGCAGCAGGAACAAGGAGGACCTGTTGCTGAGGCATCGAGGAGAGGAAGACATGGGCCTGATAGAGGGCCTGCCTCCTGATGTCACTAGGAGGCATCAGGGCCGTTTTCCTGCCATGAGCCCTTTAAGGAAAGCTGAGCCACGTGTGCACGCACCTAAGCCTGCCTGCTTGCACAGTGGTTTGGCGTGGCATGGGGAGGCTTTGTGGTGGTCAGCCACATCTCCAGGGAAGGTGAGGGTGGCCAGCCATGGGACGGGGATGTGGCTGGCTGGACGCAATAGTACCGCTCCCTTTAAGCCCCCTCCCACAGGGTCTCGGTTTCTTGGGATGAGAGGCATGAAAGGTCGTCAAAAGATTTTTATCAAGAATATTCGAGGCAGGCTCCCACGTGTTCTCTTCTCGGCCAAAACCTTCCCAAGAAAGTAGATATTCCCATCTTCCATTCCTTCAACATATATCAAGCACTTCCTTTACTTAGTAGATTTGGTCTTGAACGAGAGGTCTGGATATCTTCCGAGAGGGCCACATGAGAACTAGTGGCTTGAGCAAAGATATGTGGAAGATGTTATGAATACCAATGGAGGTGAATAGACGTAGCTGATATGTTATTGGTTCAATTTGGCAGATAATTGAAAAAGGGTTAATATATCATGGTGCTAATCCCATAGAAGGTAGATGGAGTTGAAGGTGATGGGTACTCAACCATACCTTACCCCCAGGTTTAAATTGGGGGGCTGGTCAACAATGTTGGTCTGTAGTTTTCTTTGCTCTTTTAGCAGCCTTTTGAAGCATATCGTTAGTCTTGATCCATAGATCCTGAAGCTCTTGAACTGTTAGCTGGGCTGCGGGTGATGGCACATTTAAAAGTATAGGAAGCGGCAGTAAGGGCTGTCTCCCATACACAATCTGGAAAGGGGAAGGCCCCGTGGCAGTGCTGATATGGGAATTATGTGAAAATTCAGCCCATGGTAGGAGGGTAGCCCAGTCGTCTTGTCGTTCGTTGGTGTAGGCCCTGAGGAAGGTTTCTAATGTCTGATTAGTCCTCTCTGTCTGCCCATTGGCCTGAGGATGATAGGCCATAGTGAAGTCTAGAATGATCTTAAACGTTTGACATAAGGATCATCAATACTTGGCAGTGAACTGTGTCCCTAGGTCTGAGACGATATGTCTCAGCAATCCATGTAAACAAAAAATGTGGGTGACAAACAGACGGGCCAGCTCCAGTGTGGAAGGGAGTCCAGGCAGGGGAAAAAGTGTGGCATCTTAGAAAAGTGGTTGATGACAACCCAGATAAGAGTTGCCATCGAAATGTAGGTGGTCTACCACTAAGTCAGTGGATACGTGTCCAAGTTTCCTTCGGGGCTGGTAATGGTTGTAATAGCCCCACAAGGTCGTCCCATTGGGGGCTTCTATTGGGCACATGTAGGACACGATTCTACATATGCTTTCACAACTCATTGCGTACAGGACCACCAATAGTACCGCTGAAGCAAGGTGAAGGTTTGGACTTGCCCTGGATGTCTGGCAATCCGGGAATTATGAGCCCATTTAAGCACCTTAAGGTGAAAGCGACATGGTCTTCCTGGGAGGGAACGGTGAGGGAAGATGCCAAAAGAATCTGGGATGGATCGATGATGTTCCTCAGGGGCGTCCTCTTCTTCAAAGGATCGAGATAGTGCATCGGCATGTAGATTCTTAGAGGCTGAACGGTATCGAATCTCAAAATTGAAGTATGTATAAAACAAGCATCTCTGGGCTTGTTGGGCATTTAGACGTTGCGCTCGTTGAAGGTGTTCCAAATTTTTATGGTCTGTATATTTCGTGATCTGGTGTTGCGCTCCCTGTAGCCACTGTCACCATTCTTCCAATGCCAATTTTATGGCCAGAAACTCCTTGTCTCCAATACTACAGTTGGAGGTGTTCTAGGGAGGGGCTGAGATATCCGGCTAATCTAGCCAAATATCGGGTATATCCAATTAGGTTAGCTGGATAACTTTAGACTTGCTTCTAAAGTTGGGTGGATAATGTACTACTTAACTGGATATCTTTAAAAGATATCCAGCTAAATAGTGCTGTCATCACCAATCAAAATAAAGAAAAGGATAAGTGGTCAATCCCCTCTGTCCCCCATCAAAGTGTTACAGAAAGGTCCTGTCAGGCTGTGTATCCTAAATGCCTCTCCCAAACTTTTTAAAAAACTAGCAAATCCAGGCCCCCTTTTCCGATTTTAAGTTAAAAACAGGATGGGCCTGCCTCCCCTCTGCCAGCCCCCCACAAGGAAAATTCATTGCAGCTGTCAGAGCAGCACTGGAGGCGGTGTGAGTGGGACATAAGCGTCCCTAAGCTTCTGGCTGGGATGAAAAAGGTATCAGTGGGGATGGGGAGAGGCAGGGGAATAGAGGGGCAGGTGCAACAATTGTTTTAAATTCAGGTAGTACTTTATTTACTGTCTGCAAGGGGCAATTAATCAATTGATAGGGCCTGGGTCACTCCCTTGTTTAAGATAAATCCCTGATTGATTTTTGGTGTGAAAATGTCTCTTGTCCTTTTAAGTGGGATAAAAGTCTATAAAAGAGATAATCTGCTTAGTGGTAGGTGGAAGGGAAAGAAAAATAAACTTAGAATTACCTACCTTTCTTTTCCTTTTATCAAACAAATGTTTGCTTGATAAAAGGAGTTTTGCATGTAAATGTAACATACTATCATAGCAATTTTCAAAAGCCATGTACCTGCGTGACGTGCACGGAACACAGGTAAAACCTATGGATAATTCAATAGCATATATTGTAGCAATTTTCAAAAGCCACTTAATGTGGGGAAAGTGCATTTACTAATGTAAAACCCAGTTTTAAGTGTGTAAATGCTTTTGAAAATGAGGCCCTCAGAATTATCTAGTAACATTTATTTTCCTTTTATCAGGCAAACACCCCAAGAATAACCTACCTTTCCTTTTTAATGAAGCACACACACTAAAGATTAGTTTACCCCACCATCTCACTGTCTCCCAAACTTGAAGTACCAACGTTACCCAGTAAAGTGATACTCACCAATCCTCTTCAGCCACCAGCACAATCTTTTTCTGTTCTCAATGCTCCCTCAGGCCTTATTTTTCTTGACTCTCTACTAGGTTAGGATTAAACCAATTATTTTGTGGGAAGCATGCAAGCTAGTATAGCTCCCCTATGTGAGAAAAGGTGCATGGTGAGTTCCTCTGCTATATAAGCTAGAGATGTGCATCGTTTTTTGTGTTCGTGTCGTTCTTTGTTTTTCGGCCGCCATGGAAATTGTCGTTTTTTTTCGGTTCGGGTCTTTTTTTTCGCGAAAAATCGATTTTTAGTTAGTGTGCGCTAACTCCCCGTTAGCGCGCGCTAACTCCCCGTTAGTGCGCGCTAACTCCTGTCAGTGCGCACTAACAAAAACCGTTAGATTTTGTTATTTTTTGTTACTTTTTGTTAGTTTTTGTTAGTGCGCACTAACGGGAGTTAGTGCGCGCTAACGGGGAGTTAGCGCGCACTGACTCCCGTTAGTGCGCACTAATCGGAAAAACGAATTTTTGCGAAAAAACAGGAAAATCCTGATTTTTTTCAGGCTCCCTGAAACATGCCAAATTGGACAATTTCGTTGCAATTTTCCAATTCGGCAAAAACGAATGCACATCTCTAATATAAGCTCTGACCACCATTTTATATTGTGGATTTCCTGTTTCCCTCTCAGGGGCAGCATATCATGCCTGTCCCCTGATTTTTCTGTTGTTTAAGCCTTAATGTTTCTATGGAGCCTTTTATTTTGGATGGCAGTTTCTTTCCACCCACCCTATCCCTTTTATATTGTTATGCTGATTTATTTGAGTTCCGAGTACCCCACTAACTAGGCACTCAATTAAACTTTTTTCTTTGTTGCTCTAACAGTGAGAGACGTTGCTTCACTGAGAAGGGCCCTGAGGATCATTTGCATGCAGAGAAGGAATTGTCTTACATCCATCCAGAGGTGAAAAAGGGAAGAAAAGAGTTGGGATGAACCCTCAACCAGGCCCATGAACAGAAGAAGAGGAATAACAGAAGTATCACTCTGCAACTGAAAGAGGGAAGAGGAGAATAACTGGTGCCATTCAGGTCCTGTGAGGAGAATGAGGAGTGTGAGAAGACACATAACCCGGTTTCAACTTTGCATTGAGCAACGCTAACTTACGCATGCAAGTACAATGGACTTCCCTACTACACATGGGGAAGGCATGAGCTCGTCTTGCCAGCAACTTCCTCCACCAGGGTTAAAATGATAGAATACAACTTTCCTCACTACGGTTGTGCACTGCCACCTACTGGCAAAACACAAACACTACAACTTCCTTTCTGGACTAGACACGGTCTCTATGCAAGGGAAGGTAAGGGACAAGGGATTTCCACATTGCGCTTAACTGCTTAGGAAGTGCCCATGGCCAAACGTACCAAATGATGTCGTATACACGGCGGTCACACAGTAGGTGTTAGCCGAGGCTGGACAGGTACTCGCTGTCATGCATTGGCTGTTGCCGCCCGCCTGATTGCACTGATAGCAAACCAAAGCGTAAGCTGCAAGAAAAAAAAATTAGAAGATATTTATTTTATATACAATCTTTTCTAAACCTCCCACAAAGAGAACCCTCCTGCTAGGCGGTGTACGATATACCCATAGCAAAGATGCAAAACATAACATGGATAGGATGCTCTCCTGTCATCCAGCGGCAGCTTCACACAGAAACATTTAGAAACATTTTTGCAATTTAATCTATCCTTAATTCAGATACAGTTTTACACATTTTTGTACTTTTGGGACCAGAGGGGGAAATGCTGATTAACGAATTTTGCTTTCAGTTGTTCTTATTTTAATTTCTATTCAGTTTTTGGAATGATAAACAAGAGACCTTGGTACAAGAAAACATAACACACACGTTCTTCGCAATTTAAAAAGGAAACAAATTATCAAGATATATTCCACATATAGTTACTATTATTTAGCTCACATCCAGGGGTGAGAGAAACAATATTTCCATATATAACAGAAAAAGAAGAAAACTCAGAATTTCCTTATTGACTGAACCCGCAGCATTAAGCAAGGACACATCTGTTATGGCAGGCGACCGCGGGGCCTTGCGGCCGGCCACACTCACCGCCCGCGGCAATCCCGGCCTCCTCCGTGGCTCTCTTGGCCGCTGCCGTCCTCTCCAATCGCGGCGGGGAGTCGGCAGGGCCGTCGCCGCGCCGCCAGCCCCAGCCCCTGCTATGCGCGTGGCTCCGCCCCCAAGTTAAAGGGGCTGCAGCAGGAAAAGCCTCTCGTGATCCGGATGCTCCCCAGGGCCACCAGCACTGCTTCAGGCAGCTCCTGCTGTCCAACCTTTGCCTTAGCAACAGGTCTCACTCCTCCTTCGGATCCTCCTGCCCGCTGCCGGCCTCGACCCCTGGTATGATTGATTCTGTCTTGCCTCTCAACTTCAAACCCACTCCTACGTCCTGCCAGCCCCGGCACCCAAGGGCACAACCTCTGGGAAACAAGGTCTGGTAAAGGTGAAGGTCCTGTTGGGTCTCCATCTCCAGCATCCGCCTCCCGATGGCGAGGGCCTGTGGGAAGCCCTCCTACAAGAAGCATAAGAACATAAGAAGATGCCATACTGGGTCAGACCAAGGGTTCATCAAGCCCAGCATCCTGTTTCCAACAGTGGCCAATCCAGGCCATAAGAACCTGGCAAGTACCCAAAAACTAAGTCTATTCCATGTAACCATTGCTAATGGCAGTGGCTATTCTCTAAGTGAACTTAATAGCAGGTAATGGACTTCTCCTCCAAGAACTTATCCAATCCTTTTTTAAACACAGCTATACTAACTGCACGAACCACATCCTCTGGCAACAAATTCCAGAGTTTAATTGTGCGTTGAGTAAAAAAGAACTTTCTCCGATTAGTTTTAAATGTGCCCCATGCTAACTTCATGGAGTGCCCTCTAGTCTTTCTATTATCCGAAAGAGTAAATAACCGATTCACATCTACCCGTTCTAGACCTCTCATGATTTTAAACACCTCTATCATATCCCCCCTCAGTCATCTCTTCTCCAAGCTGAAAAGTCCTAACCTCTTTAGTCTTTCCTCATAGGGGAGCTGTTCCATTCCCCTTATCATTTTGGTAGCCCTTCTCTGTACCTTCTCCATCGCAATTATATCTTTTTTGAGATGCGGCAACCAGAATTGTACACAGTATTCAAGGTGCGGTCTCACCAGGGAGCGATACAGAGGCATTATGACATTTTCCGTTCTATTAACCATTCCCTTTCTAATAATTCCCAACATTCTGTTTGCTTTTTTGACTGCCGCAGCACACTGAGCCGACGATTTCAATGTGTTATCCACTATGACGCCTAGATCTCTTTCTTGGGTTGTAGCACCTAATATGGAACCCAACATTGTGTAATTATAGCATCGACCTCGTCTCAGCCCAAGGGACCACCGATTGCGCAGCAGCGCAACAGTTTGCTGAGGCCATGGACCCGGTGGACCTCTCCGTTCTACAGGCCATCCCGGGCCTAGCGCTGAAGATTCAAAAGCAGCAGCAATTCCTGGAGACCTTGGCAGCCTCCTTACAATGTTTGAATGCCCGTCTGGATGCCTCTACAGCCTCGAATGCGGCTCCTGCCACACCAGCACCCGCCATCTCCTCTCTCCGGCTACCAGTCCCTCCTCGGTATGCTGGCAATCCGGGGCTATGCCAGGGCTTTCTCAATCAGTGCTTCATGCACTTCTCTCCGCAGCCAGCACAGTTCTCAGCCGATGCCGTGAAGACCACTTTCATCCTCTCTCTATTGGATGGCAAGGCTTTGGCCTGGGCATCCCCCCTATGGGAATGAGGGGATCCGCTGGTACCATACCCCCGCAGGGAAGGGTGTACCCCCTAGCCCTTCCCGAGACCCAGGCTATGGCCAAATATATCCAAGAGACCTTGGACAGGGGGTTCATTCGTCCATCAACATCACCGACAGGAGCCGGCTTCTTGTCCGGATTAGACCCGGAGACGAGTGGAAGACCACGTTCAATACCCATGATGGCCACTTCGAATATCTGGTAATGTCCTTCGGCCTGTGCAACACTCTGGCGGTCTTCCAGTCAATGATGAACGAGATCTTTCGGGATCTGCTGTACACTAATGTAGTGGTCTATCTTGACATACTAGTTTTCTCTAAGGACCTCCAGTCTCATTGTTGTGACGTCCGACAAGTACTCCAGCGCCTGCATGCCCACAAACTCTATGTGAAACTGGAGAA
Organism: Rhinatrema bivittatum; assembly: GCF_901001135.1. Classification (NCBI taxonomy): domain Eukaryota; kingdom Metazoa; phylum Chordata; class Amphibia; order Gymnophiona; family Rhinatrematidae; genus Rhinatrema; species Rhinatrema bivittatum. Next base: position 805,047,184 of record NC_042616.1, on the reverse strand, counting down.
ATGCATCTTTGAAGCAGAATCACTTCCATTCCTGGGGAACATCATCTCAAGCACTGGGTTTAAAATGGATCCGGATAAAGTGGCCTGTATTCGAGATTGGCCCCAGCCATCTGGGCTTCGTTCTCTGCAGAGGTTTCTAGAATTTGCCAACTTCTATAGGCATTTTATTCCTCACTACTCCCAGCTAGTCACTCCTCTTACTCTAATATTTCAGCTGGTGCTAACTTTTAAAAAGGAGATAGAGCAGTTTTTAACTAGAACAAGGGGGAAAGCCGACAGTGCATGGTTCAGAGGAATGTATCCTTGAAGGATACTAATGAAGCAGGAGAATTGGGGCATCCCAACAGAGAGGTTCCAATAAAAGCAAACATCTGCTTTTAGCAGGCGTAAATTATGAAACAAAGGTAAGGGGGGGGTTTAGATAGGGCCGGGGGGGTGGGTTAGGTAGGGGAAGGGAGGGGAAGGTGGGGGAAGGGCGAAGGAAAGTTCCCTCCGAGGCAGCTCCGAAATCGGAGCGGCCTCAGAGGGAACAGGCAGCGCGCGCTGGGCTCGGTGTGCGCAGGTTGCACAAATGTGCACCCCCTTGCACGCGCCGACCCCCTTGCACGCGCCGACCCCGGATTTTATGATACGCGCGGCTACGCACGTATCTTATAAAATCCAGCGTACTTTTGTTCGCACCTGGTGCGCGAACAAAGGTACGCTATCGCGCAAATTTAGAAAATCTACCCCAGCGTGTAACTACAGCAAGGGTTATTTTTCCCTATATGCAACACCTTGCACTTGTCCACATTAAATTTCATCTGCCATTTGGATGCCCAATCTTCCAGTCTTGCAAGGTCCTCCTGTAATTCATCACAGTCTGCTTGTGATTTAACTACTCTAAATAATTTTGTATCATCCGCAAATTTGATAACCTCACTCGTCGTATTCCTTTCCAGATCATTTATAAATATATTGAAAAGCACCGGTCCCAATACAGATCCCTGAGGCACTCCACAGTTTACCCTTTTCCACTGCGAAAATTGACCATTTAACCCTACTCTCTGTTTCCTGTCTTTTAACCAGTTTGTAATCCACAAAAGGACATCACCTCCTATCCCATGACATTTTAGTTTTCGTAGGGACTTTGTCAAACGCCTTCTGAAAATCCAAATACAGTACATCTATTGGTTCACCTTTATCCAAATTAGATGAGAACCACTTTGATATCAATGAAAATGTATAATTATGAATCCGAATATGTATTCTCTGCATTGTTGAATAAGAAGAGGGACCATTAATACAAAGCATATGTCCGTTAACCTTGAATATGAATGCTGATACTGTTAACCATTGTGATCTACTCTTGGAACCCCGGTATATAAAACACCCAAATAAATAAATAAATCTGCTTCATTTTTTGAAGGAGTTAATAAAAATGTGATTAAAGGTGAACCGGTAGATGTAGTTTATTTGGATTTTCAGAAGGAGTTTGACATGAGAGGCTTCTCAGAAAACTAAAAAGTCATGGGATAGGAGATGATGTCCTTTCGTGGATTATAAACTGGTTAAAAGACAGGCAACAGAGAGTAGGATTAAATGGTCCATTTTGTCAGTGGAAAGGATAAACAGTGGAGTGCCTCAGGGATCTGTACTTGGACTGGTGCTTTTCAATATATTTATAAATGATCTGGAAAGGAATACAACAAGTGAAGTAATCAGATTTGCAGATGATACAAAATTATGCAGAATAGTTAAATCACAAGTGGGTGGGATATATTCAGGAGGATCTTGCAAGACTGGAAGATTGGGCATCCAAATGGCAGATGAAATTTAATGTGGACAAGTGCAAGGTGTTGCATATAGGGAAAAATAACCCTTGCTGTAGTTACACGATGTTAGGTTCCATATTAAGAGCTACCACCCAGGAAAAAGATCTAGGCATCATAGTGGATAATACTTTAAAATCGTCGGCTCAGTGTGCTGCAGCAGTCAGAAAAGCAAACAGAATGTTAGGAATTATTAGGAAGAGAACGGTGAATAAAACAGAAAATGTTATAATGCCTCTGTATCGCTCCATGGTGAGACCGCACCTTGAATACTGTGTGCAATTCTGGTCGCCGCATCTCAAAAAGTATAGAGCTGCACTGGAGAATGCTGATCAAAATGATAAGGGGAATGGAACAGCTCCCCTATGAGAAAAGACTAAAGAGATTAGGACTGTTCAGCTTGGAGAAGAGACGGCTGAGGGGGGATATGATAGAGGTGTTTAAAATCATGAGAGGTCTAGAACGGGTAGATGTGAATCGGTAATTTACTCTTTTGGATAATAGAAGGACTAGGAGGCACTCCATGAAGTTAGCAAGTAGCACATTTAAAACTAATCAGAGAAAGTTCTTTTTCGCTCAGCACACAATTAAGCTCTGGAATTTGTTGCCAGAGGATGTGGTTAGTGCGGTTAGTGTAGCTGGGTTTAAAAAAGGTTTGGATAAGTTCTTGCAGAAGTCCATTAACTGCTATTAATCAAGTTGACTTAGGGTATAGTCACTGCTATTACTAGCAACGGTAACATGGGATAGACTTAGTTATTGGGTACTTGCCAGGTGCTTGTGACTTGGATTAGCCACTGTTGGAAACAGGATGCTGGGCTTGATGGACTCTTGGTCTGACCCAGCAAGGCAATTTCTTATATTTTTATGTTCTTATGATGATTGTACCACAATACAGATTTAAAAACTCAAACAGTAATCTAACATTATCTGACGTTTCGTTTAGTACAGCAACACGTTTACGGTCTGGAATATAAAATGCCTTTGCAGTGGAAGGAACGTCTTCCTTCAAGATCTTCAGGTGTTGCAAACAGGATTTTGTTAACATTTCTAGGGGTGATAATACAGGACATCTTGGGAAATTAACAAACTTTAAATTTAACCTTCCAGAGAAATTAGCCACATTTTTCAATCTTTGGAGTAAAAACAAATTATCTTTCTTTATTAGCTTTTTTGTAAGGAGGAACACTTATTTCCTAATTCAACCAATATCTCCTTGATGATCTTTAATCAACTAAGAACGTTCAACAACAGTGACAGAAATCTTGCTCAAAGTTCCCAGCATGGATTCCATGGAGTTTTTTTCATATCAGAAATGTGTAAGAGGCTTCGATGGTGGACCATTGACGCTGAGGAATGGTTGTCGCGACTAATGGGAAACCCGCTAGGTCTGCTCCGTCAGCAGGCGGCCATGCCCACATTCACCCCACCACTACCCGACGCAGGGCCAGCGCTAGCTTTTCTGCTGCCCTGTGCAAACAATTAGGGGTAGATTTTCAAACGTGCGCGCGCCTCCCGGCGTGCACACATGGATGTGTCGATTTTTATAACAAGTGCGCGCCGGCGTGCACATTTTATAAAATCCGTGATCCGCGCGCACATGCACGCCGGATTTTATAATACACGCGTGTATGTGCGGGTGGCGCGCGTAAGGGCGGGGACTTTCGCAATTTCCGCGCTGCGACGCAATCCTGCCTTCCCCAGTTTCCTCCCAGTCTGCTCCAATTAAAGAGTGGACTGGGAGGTAAATTTCCTGCCCCCCCCTACCTAAACTCCCTCCCTCTTCTCCTCTCCTCCCCACCCTCTAAACTTTACCTTATCTTTCCTTTTTTTTTTTTGTTTCATAACTTATTTCAGCTCCAGAGCTGAAGTAAGTTGCGCGTGCCGGCCGGCTGCCGGCGCGTGAGTCTTCAGGACAGCGATCAATGGTGCTGTCCCGGCCCACCCCTTTGAAGAGGCCCGGCACTTACGTGGGTACCGGGGTTTATGTGCGTGGCCGGGCCCCTTTGAAAATTTGCTCAGCGCGCACAAGGCCTGGCCATGCTCGTAAACCCTGGGATTTCCATGCGCGGGTCTTTTAAAATCTACCCTTTTCTGTTCTGCCTGCCCCCCCCCCCCCCCCTCGTTCATTCATGCTCTGTCCTGGGCCCACCAAAAAAACACCCAGTTCCTTTCAGTGATAGAAACTTTAAAAACTGATACCCTTCCCCCCCCCAAACCTATGGCTGGTGCAAGGGAATTAGGTGCCCTAGGCGAATCTTATAGCTTTGCACAATGCCCTCCCCACACACACAGGTAAGACTTATGCATTTATATTTTACATGAAAAATATCAAAGTACAGTATTCTGAGGTAAAAATATCCCTTATATTATATTTGCATGCACTGCTGTGATGCCAACCAGAAATCCCTGCAAAACAGACGCCTGGAACCTATATGCTATTAGGCCTATTGTGATGTGTGTTGGGTGTGGGCTTGACCCTCTGAAAGCCCGAATACACTAATACACTTCCTATTAGGAGAATGCCTCACCTCAGTCATACATGCAGAACATAAACAGACCCTCACCAAATACAGAAAAGAGCAACCATAAAGTAGAAATACAAATGCGCAGACAAAAACTGAACTGGAAACTGCAATAAGCCAGACACTCTACACAGTGCAACAACGAAAAAACAGAGCCATCATTATTTCTCAAACATCAAACAATAAAATCAAGAAATAAAATAAACACATAATCATAATACTAAAAACATACTAATAATATTTCAAAAAAAGCTGATGAATAAAAGTCATATACAAGTTTTTCAAATGTTTCAAACACCAATATAATATTTCAAAACAGCAGACACCAAATGACATCTGAAAAATAAAATAAAACTAAAAAGGATTTTAAAAATTCACGCTCTCCATACCTGGGAACTTTGATTTCCAGTCACTCTGATCTTGTTGTGGATTAGTGGCGTGGGATGCACAAACTTTCTCCTCTCTTTCATATATATATATATATATATACACACACAAAAACAAGTTCATACACACATACAGACAAACCCGTGGCGACTCCAGCTCTTCTTTTGTTGGGATCTCCCAGCAGCACCAGATCTTCCTCTTCATTTCAGCTGCCAGCAGGTTTGAATCTACCTGCAGCACCCATTCTCTCTCTCTCTCTCTTACACACACACACACACACACACACACACACACACACACACACACACACACACACAAACAACCCAGGCAGGCTCCCATTCTCTCACATACACACACACAAACACACACACACACAAACAACTCAGGCAGGCTCCCATTCTCTCACAAACACACACACAGACTCACTCCAGACTCCATTTACACACACACACACCCCAGACAGGCTCTCATTTGTATCCACCCAAATCCCAGGCAGACTCCCATTCTCACATACACACTCCCTGTCCATCCCAGGAAGGCTCCCATGCATGCATGTTGCACATGCACACACACACATCCCAGGCAGGTTCCCATTCTCACACCCATCATAGGCAGCCTCCCATTCACACACATATATGCAACCCAGGCAGGCTTCCATTCATACACCCACCCATCCCAGGCAGCCTCCCATTCACACACACACACAGACACCCATCATAAGCAGCCTCCCATTCACTCATACAGACCAGGCTGCCAGCCTGTACCACCTTCTTCAGGGGGAATAGCCATTCTGCAGCTTCTCTTCATGTGCTGTTCCCAAGGTAATTCAACACTCCTGGTGCTAGCACTTCCTGTATTCTTATCTCATGCATAGCGAGATGAGAATACAGGAAGTGCTAGCACCGCATGCGTTGAATACCATGGGGCCAGCACATGAGGAGGAGTTGCTAGACGGGCTACCTCTTCTGCTGTGGCCTCCTGTTTCTTCTGCCACTGGTGGGATCAAGTCCACCCATGGCACCATGGGCCTCCTGCTTCTTCTCCAGACGGGAAACTTCTAGATTGGTAACAGGACTTCATAAATGGCAAAAACATCAAAGTGGATGCAAACCGAGAGGACAATTTTAAAAGCCATTTTCCTGGGTAAATAGAGGTCAATATTCAAAGGGTTTATCTGGCTAACGTTTACAGTTAGCCAGACAAAACTGGAGATATAATCATTTTCCCTCGCACCCCTCCTCCCACCCGGCTACATTTTATCTGGGCAGTTTACTAAAAATGTACCCAGCGAAAGAAAAAGCAGCACTGGGGGGTTTTCCAGGGCACAGTTTTATTTTGACTGGACAAAGTTTGTGGGGCAAGTCCGGTCAGAAAAAAATAACTGTCCTAAAGTTATCCAGATAAATCTTTTCTGGGTATATTCAATGGAACACTTACCCGGGTAACTTCCACTAAATATCCAATTAACACACATTTGTTTTGTACTTTCTTTCTGGTAATTTACTAAAAGAAAGGAACAGAAAAATTACTGGCGCGCTTTGCAGGCTATTTGAGAATTGCACCTTGATAATATTATTATTTTTCTAAGGGGATCGATTTACTCCCAGAGGTTTGGGCCTCCACTAGGAAAACATCAGCCAAACATTAGCAGAGCCCTATTGAGTCATTATGTGGATAGCAAAGGTAGCCAGATACACTTATCCGGCTAACTTTGGAGGTATATTCAATAGTGCATCCACTCTAATGAATATAGCTGGCTTTCATAAAGTTAGCCAGATAATATTATCTAGCTCTTTAGGACAAGTTTCACACCTACAGCCATCAAGCCGCAATTATTTTTCATTGGGGGGGGGGGAGACACTATAGTGGCGGCATGGTGGTGGGATGGGGGCCCTCCCCTCCAAAAATATTGCGGCTTGATGGCATGTTCTTTTGTTTCCTGGCAAAACACTGGAAGAAAAGAACATGAATAGCAGCCCTTTAGGTGTGATGGTGGCTCCAAACTCAAGAGATCGCCATCGCATTAAAGAGCCATTGCCCAAAATATGAAAGTGTTGTGGCAAAAAGAAAAAGTTGATCAGGGAACAGGACTGACCCCTGGATGAACCTGAGGCCTCCAATGGATGTGACCCTGAACCCCCAAAATATAAAAATAGATAACGCCACACACGGACATGATCCCCCCTTCCCATTGACATAGTGCTGCCAAGGACCACCCTTCCACCCCAATAGGCCACCAAAATCATTGGTAGTCTAGGTCCAATCACCGGATGTTGCCCCATTCACATGACTTCAGCAACAAATGATACTGTATTAGATTTTTACAGTATCTGCAAACTTATTAAAATTCCAAAAATGTGATAAGTGACCTATGATTATTGAAAAGGCTATGAAAGCAATTTGATGCTGGTAGAGCCTATTATAAGGTCTTAAAAAATTAGTGTTATTGGAGGTGAAACCTATCTCCCAAGGGAGACGGAGGTTAAAGAACTTGCTACCATTTAAGTGAGCTGCCGCAGAGAAAAATGTAACATGAACCACCAGCCCAGGAAACCCAGAATGAGATTGAAAAGGTTGCCAGACCCCTTACTGTGAAGGTGCTTAAATGACCATTGAATAGATGAGTCAGAGACTCAGGTAGGGGATTTGTATGTCACAGCCCCCTGGACTACTGTTGGTAACTTGCAATGAAATATCACTTTAAATCAAAGGATAGCAATATCCTAAATTACAGAACTATGACTGGAAAAGTTCTAACATTGGAGAATTCTGAACGAGAGAAGAGTTTATGAGAGAAATGTACTGAAAAACAGTCCTAGGAAGCAAACAGATTCTTACCATGACTAACAGGAGGAGTCAGACCCTTGGTTACCTAGTTCTCAGACAACATAAAAGAGGCCAGGCAGGATGGAAGGGTGTGCACACATTCTCTTTCCACGGTACTGCCTGGGTCTTGGCCTTTTGGCAGAGAGAAGGTGACCCATCCAGGCTGGGTAACAGCAATGACTGGCCATGAGCTTAGTGGAGCTAAAATCACTGAAATCTGAGATTGCATGTGGAGGGCCTGAATTATGGAATGCTAAACAAGCCATGAACCTAGTGGAGCCATAAACCCAATCCAGGGAAAACCATCCTACCAAGGGAGAACTGAAGGACAGCAGCAGATCCAGAGGTGGAGCAGTCCCGCAGAAGGAAGGGGACCCCAGTGGCAGAGCAAGTGGTCCCCCAGGAGTAAGGTGACCCCAGCAGCAGATCTGGAGGTAACACTGGGTCTCTCTTGAGCAAGGGGACCCCAGCAGCAGATTAAGTGGTCCCCCAGGAAGAAGGGGACCCCAGCGGCAGCCTGAGGTGCAGTTGGGTTCCCTAGGAGGGCATGGACCCCGGCAGCATTCCAGGAGATGAAGTCAGGTCCCCCAGGAGGGTGTGGACCCCAGTAACAGATAGGGAGGCAGAGTCAGGTCCTCAGGAGGATGTGTACTCCAGTGTTGGCATGGGCCTTTCAGCAGAGTGGAAGTGGCACCGAGGAGATGGCAGCTGTTTAGATACAAAGGATCCCCCAGGCCAGTACTGCCCACCAGCCCAGTTGCATCTTTTCATATGAGTAAGCCTTGGAAAAAAAAGGGAGAGGATGATAAAACTTGATTAAGCGGGAACTCAAGAGGTCCCTTCTATTCTGTACTGTGGTATACTGTGGAGGCCAACTACCCCAAATTGCCAAATATTAAATGTTCTTGCTACCTTGTAGAAATGTATATAGTTGTGTGGCCATAGACTATTAACCACAAGTAGATAAGTGTGCTGTTTGACATCCCATTAGCGATGTAAGTAGTCATGTAGAAATGTACATACTTATATAGTCTAATAAATCTGCATATATTTCTATATACTGCCAGCCTTGTTCACAGTCCCATTTGTTTCCTGGGGTGAAGGGATGGAAATCCCACCAACTCCTTCCCCTGGTGGAAGGACCAGGTGCCAAGAAAGTGAGGACCAATGGAGTCTGCCTAAGAAGGGCTCCCGCCATGTTGGTCCTGGACCCAGGAATGCCCCACTAGGTAAGTGGTCAAGGGGGAGTTACAGATGTAATGCTGAGCGTGCATAAAAATTGATTGATTAAGTTGTTTACAACCGGAGGTTCCTTATTTTGATAACTAACATCCCTCGTTTTTGACATGCTTACTTTGGATTAAAAGTAATACCAGGCCAATAATAGGCTGGAAATCATTTTTTCAGGTTTTATATATAGATTTTTTATAGTAAAATTTTAAGTATTTTGTTATCAATAAGATCTTGGAACTTATAAAAAGTCTGCTCATGGATGCTAGTATCCCCACTATTATTTCATCATCATTTTCTCTTTGGTTGGAATTCAGTCTCCCTTCCATTGTAGAAATCAATTCAATACTGGGTTCATTGAAGGACTGTTACCCTCGCCACCCGTAGTAGCCCCGCGGTGCGGCCCTCTCACCTTTCCAAACAGCCTCCAGGCTCCAGCTCCCCGTCGCTTGTGACACTGGGCCGCTGGCTCCGACCTCGGGCTTCTGCCAGCGCCTCCAGTCCTGCTGTACTTCCCGGGACGTCCAGCCAGGATGCCTTCATCCGTCGGGCCTCTCCGTGGGGTTCGCGGAGAGACACCGCCAGCAGTGCCGCACATCAGTAAAACCTTTAAAGGGCCCATGGCGGGAACCTGGCTGCGGACCCGGATGCTGACGTCAGATCCTTCAGCGTATATAAGCTCAAGCCCTGCACTGAAGCTTTGCCTTGGCAACAGTTCTCCTTGGTTCCCTGTTGGTTCTGAGTACTCGTTGCCTACGTGCTTCCTCGTTCCATGTTCCTGAGTGTCTTCCAGTTCTTGTGAGTGTCTTCCAGTTCCCGTGTCTTCGTTCGTCTTGCCTGTGCTTCAACTGATCTCCTGGTGCCGACTTCTGCTACGTCTGACCTCGCCTGCCTTCTCCAAGCCTGAGCTCTGCTATGTCTTGACCTCTGCTACGTCTGACCTCACCTGCCGTCTCCGTGCCTTGACCACTGCTACGCCTGACAATGCCTGTCTTCTCCATGCCCTGATCACTGCAATGCCTGACCACACCTGCCTTCTCCGTGCCTTGACCATTGCTATGCCTGACCATGCCTGCCTTCTCCGTGCCTTGACCATTGCTGCGCCTGACCATGCCTGCCTTCTCCGTGCCTTAACCATTGCTATGTCTGACTACGCTTGCCTTCTCAGTACCCTGACTATTGCTACGGATGACTACGCTATAGACTCCTTTGTGTCCAGAGTTCTACATTGCTTGCTGCTCTTTCCAGTTGCCACCAGCCCTCATTCGAGTTTGACAGTGACGCCTCTGTCCCTATCCTCTGGACTTGGACTTCTAAGGCTCCGGCCTTTCTCTGCTCAAGCACCTTCAGTCAAGTCTCGTTCTTTGTGCTTGGGTTTTTGTACTGGGACTAGTCCAGGATAATACTACGCCACCTGCTGGCGGCTGTCTCTGAGCTGAGCTATCCGCCCTTGCTGTTCTATCTCGAGGCCCGCCTAAGTCCTGTCAGCCCCAGCACCCAAAGGCTTAACCCGAGGGGAATGTGGGCTGGTATAGGTGAAGCTCCAGTGGCCTCCAGCTTCAGCTCACTCCGCCTGCTGACGGTGGGGACCCGTAGGCCCTCGCCTGCGGGTTGCATCAACCCCACCTCAGCCCAAGAATCCACCTCCAGCGCAACAAGGACAGTTTGTGCCCAGTTAATTCTTGCTCCACAGCTGTGATTAAGATGATTAAGAGTGAGGTGGGAGATTTGGTTAAGGCTATTGTTTAGGGGAAAGTACCCTCTAATTTAAAAGAGGGAACAGTCCACCCTGTTTTTAAAAAGTCTAATACTAATCCTTCTGGTTTAGCAAATTATAGCTTGATCTCCACTCTTCCTATCGGGCCGATACAGTACAGTGCGCACTGTTAACCCTCGATTGGACGCGTGTTTTCGACGCGCTAGCGTTACCCCTTATTCAGTAAGAGGGCTGAAAATGCGCATCTAACCCCCCCGAACCTAATAGCGCCCGCAACATGCAAATGCATGTTGCGGGCGCTATTAGTTATTCCCGCGCAATTCAGAAAGGAAAATGTGCAGCCAAGCCGCACATTTTACTTTCAGAAATTAGCGCCTACCCAAAGGTAGGCGCTAATTTCTCTGGACACCGGGAAAGTGCACAGAAAAGCAGTAAAAACTGCTTTTCTGTGCACCCTCCGACTTAATATCATGGCGATATTAAGTCGGAGGTCCTGAAACTTACCAAAAGTTAAAACAAAAAAAATTTGAAGTCGGCCCGCTGCTCACGGGTCGGAAACCGGACGCTCAATTTTGCCGGTGTCCGGTTTCCGAACCCGTGGCTGTCAGCGGGCTCGAGAACCGACGCCGGCAAAATTGAGCGTGGCTGTCAAGCCCACTGACAGCCGCCGCTACAGTCCAAAAGGAGGCGCTAGGGACGCACTAGTGTCCCTAGCGCCTCCTTTTACCTGTTTTTACCCCCGGGCCTAATATGCATACTGAATCGTGCGCACAGGAGACTTTACTGTATCGGCCTGTATGTTAGCTAAAGTTATCGAAAGAGTGTTTTTTTTAACTTGCTGAGGTCTATGGATCAGCGGGCTATAAATTTTACAAATAAATAAAGCATAATGTGTGGCTTTTTTTCAATATAACCAAGGTGCTATCAGTGAGCAAAACACTGCAACAATTAACCTTTCAAGATCACAGAAACTCTGACTGTAAAACATTATCTGGAAAAATCAGCTAAATAAACAGTGCCATTATTCAGAAATAAATTAAAAGTCAGGTGCATGGATAAGTGTCTAACTCTGGTAAGGCTGTTCTCATGACGTTTCTGACACACTGAAGTATCCGGTTCTTCAGGTAATCATGTCAAAATCCAGGTCAATCCAGCCAAATCTAGTGCTCATCTCACTCACTGGATTGAAGAGATGATATCTGGTCTGGTTAAACAAGTCCCCTCCCCCCCTGCAACCAACCAAACACAGAAAGAGAAACAAAGCCTCACAAGCAAGGCAAACATGCTAAAGGTCACCAGGGAAATTTCATCATTTAACTCTGAGATGGTAGATTGTACAAAAAAGAAAACAAAAAAAACCCCCCCAAAACCCCACAATTCCATGAAAATTCCAGCTGGCAGGATTATTCTCTGGTTCTCAGCACTTTGTTTCACTGCAGCCATGTCAGGTAGAGTATCCTCCTCAACAGATTCCGCATCAGAATCACGAAATTTCTTGTTGGAAAATTAAATAACTTGCCAATAAGGAGGCGGCCAGGCTTGCAGAGACACGACATAACGTACTCCCTCTAGAGCAGCGAGCCTGCATCATTCTATATCTAGCCCAGGGATTTCTTCAGAAACAGAGAGAAATGTCTTAGCTTATGTCATGGCCAATCATCTCTGGATCGCCTAAGCCCGGGAAATACTGCCGTCCACAAGCATGGCAATTCCTGTCAAAAGGCATAGGATCAGTGTAGCCTTTACAAGTCTCACACACTCATTGCATTATAGGGGCACCCTGATTGTGACCGAGCTGCAGCTGTCCCATCCAAGTAGGGTACTCGTCATCAATTGTAGGAACTATTTGGTCCATCACCTCTGTAACCATAGCTCTAAGATCCTGAGTCTCCCCCACTGGACAACCAGAAAACATGTTAGGAAAGGTTTTCCTCCTAGCTTCAATCTACTTCAATCACCACTCGTACTTGTCTAGTAGCAAACAAACATAGCTGCTAATAGCATGGGTATTGCTCTGTGGGTTAACATCATCTTCACAACTTTCCACATCTGCTGGCCATGGATTGACAAGGGACACGCAGGGATCAGGCACAATCACATGCTGGACTTGCCATCCTCGACGTTCCTGTTCAGCAGACGGGGCAAGTACTAAACCCCTTTGATCTTCCAAGGGTAGCTCTCTGAGTCCTTCTCAGCTATAACCTGTGTTGGTAATTCACTCTGATCACTCATGTCCTCCATAGGGTCAATAGCATCATCATACCCAGACACAGTATCTCGCTTTCCTGACAGATTAATACCCATACCTGTAGCAGGTTCTGGCTTAGCAGAGCACATGATGTCAATGGGGCCTTTGTGACGTGATACCCAAAGGCAACTCCGATCCCAGATCAGCCTTTACTGTTTTGAATCTCACTCTCAGTAAGCCGCAGTCCCACCAGGGAAACTGCAAAATTACTTTTGCAATCTCAAGCAATCTCCTTTTTGTTTTTTTTTATGGTACCCAATGTTCAATTTAGGAAAAAATTCCCCTTGCCAAAGGAAAAAAAACACAGCACAGCTCAGCTGCTCCTTCTTCTTGCTCAGTCTGCATCGTGCATGGTCCTCACACTTTCCCCATACTTTCACGCATACGTCATCAGTGTAGGAGCCGTGCCGACGTTGCATTCCACCTGAGCAAAGTGGTTGGTAAGCGATGACCAACACACTGGCATGAGCAGTAAATCATTCCTCATGCCCACTTCATGCGCTTTTGGCCTCCACCATCCCCAATGGCGGAAATAACAGCCATCTTGCTTTTACATCGCAGTTCGAAAAAACTTACCAGTTTCGAACAGAAATACAGCAAAATCATTCAGAAGCAGTCCAAAAGGCAATAAAGTCAATCACAAAAATTCACTGGGGCAATGTAAAACTGGGTGCCTGTTCGGGTACTAGAAATATGTAATCCCTGGGCTAGTAGTCCTGGATAGAAGGACCTAAAGGCCATATCTCAATAACAGTCACTGACGGTAAACTACCCATAATGTTCAAGTGGCTTAAACTCCAGGATTCCCTGAGCAGGGGGAATGATAACTTTCAAGGCCCTGTGCATTGCAACCACTTAAGTCCCAGTTCATGGTTCTTGTGTACAGCAGGGATGAGCGCTATACAGCAAAAAGCACACTAGAAGCTGAATTGATTTCAACCATACATTTACTGAATTGATGTGCAATGATGAAATGATCCTTACAACTTGAATGCTTCACTTCAAAGACGTTACAAATGAATTGGTTAAGAAATGTGTGACTTCTTAGAGTCTTGTTGAACTTTAAGACGAGAAAGGGAATTGTTTCTTCTTTCCTTATCCCACAGTTCAGGACAGGTTGTAAGCTTCCCTCCTACATGGTTGGTGAGAAAATGTTTAGTCCCATCTTAGATTTGTGTCCAAATACAAAGTCTCCTATCTCCTCCTCTCCAGTAGTTTTCTTTCACCTCTCTTTTTCCTCACAGTATCAGAGCGATGCCTGTTCTACTGAAGATTTGGGAGAAGTATATGTTAATGGGCCCTGTTGGGGGGGTCCATGTTAACTCCTTTCTCTTCCATTTCCTTCTTCCTCTCTGGATGGCTGTAAGTCACCCCTCCTCTGGATGCAGACGATCCTCAGGCTCCTTCTCGGTGAAGGGATCTTCTCCCTTTTTGCTTTTCCAAAACAAAAGACTGAGCCCCCTGGTAAATGGGAACCTAGAAAAATGATAACATACAGATCTTTTGCAGAAGGCGGGTGGAAGAAACCTCCATCTCAGCTAAAGAAATGTTCTTTAAAAGATTGCTTGAAAAATAAACGTAGAGCCCACCTGGTCTCCACTAGATGCCCTGGGTATTCTAGCTTAGTGGGAGAAACCCTTTCCTTACAGCCCTTCCCCTTGAGACTGGCTGTGAATGGTAGCTCCTTAGTTCACTTCGGAGAGGGCAGACGTGAGTGGTCTGGAGAGTGTGGTCATTTTGAGTTGGCTTCTGGAGAGTAAGGAGCTGTTTTGGGGAGCTGATTGATTTTTGAGGAGATCTCTGCAGGGTCTGCCTCTAGTTTAGAAGAGACTCTGGTATCATTGTGGGCAGTCTTCCTGAGTTCACCTGCGGTGAGACTCTGCTCTGGGTCTGGTGAGGAGCAAGAGCTGAATCAAGGGGCCGGGGGTGAAGTGGAAGAGCAGCAGGGACTCGTCACCTCAGCAGGAGAAACCTTTTTTGGACTTTGAAAGTGTTTTTGCCCTTTTTAGTTTGTGAGGAGCTTTATTGCCGCCCCTTCTTATGGTTGAAGCTGGGATACGTTAGCTTGTTAGTTCCTCAGCAGACCTGTCCTATCAAGAGGTCACTTCAGAAGGAGTTCAAGAAAAGACAAGAGCTGTGGAGACCCGTAACGGGATCTTCACTCTACAGGACACTGGACACAGCCTGGGGACGGTCTGGTCTTATGTGGACCTGAGGTACATTATTGTGATTATTGTGGCATCCTTTACATTCTTAGGGATTCCCCTACCCAACTGGGATTTTTCTTATCAGCTCACATCCACAGGAAAGGGATAAAACCCAAGGCCTGGTACTGAAGACACAATCACAGAGGAAAGGAAGAAGAGTCCATCTTGTAGATACCCTAGTGAAAGCACAGATGTAAAGGAGCAGTTATCTATGTGATTGGTCATTTGTTTTTTCATTCTGAAGAATTACAGTGAAGTTAATTTGAGCACCCAAACTGTGTCCTGTCTGTTCCCTGCAGCACCATCAAGGAAAGCAGTATTTAGCAGCACACCAAGGGAAGCCATTACACCGCCTGGGGACAAGCAGCAAGGGGGAAATATGACTATGGAGACTGCCCCAAGAATCTGGATCCTGGATCCCGGATCCCGGATCCCTAAACCTTCTTTGGGAACCTTGGGTCCCACTGGCACCTCCGAGTTCCCATCTCTACTGCCACTCCTGTCACTTCCAAAAGGGTCGACCCTGTTGAGCAGATGAAGTTAATCTGGCCTATAGCACCTAGGATCCCTTAAACAACTCCTAGGCGGAATCCCTCAAGAATCCTCTTTAGGCTTATCCTTCAGAAGCCTGGGAGATCCTATTGTTGCTTCATTCCAAGGGTCTGTGGCTCCAGGGTCCAATAATGCACGAGGACCAGTCTCAGTTTTATCATATGGCATGATCCTTGAGAGGGTACATTTGACTCTCTTGTGGTCTAGAAAGGTCTCCACTTCTCTGGCATATGTGAGAGTTTGGAGAGTTTTTGAGGTGTGGTGTACAGATTTATTTATTTATCATTTTATAAAGAGACTGGAGAATGAAAATATACAGGAATAGGCAGAAGAACACTAGTACACAGCACTATTCTAAGAATGTGCATTTTTATAATCTATGAACTCTATCTCACAATAAACGTAATTGTAAACACTATAAATATGATTTTTACCCATGAACCGTACCTTACAGGTACACTTGGTCATGACCTACTTCACTAAACAATTGATTGTCTTTAACGATTTATTGTAACTGAATCTTTTGTGGCACCTGTTAGAATGTACTATAGTACGCATCCACCTACATTAATTTACGTGCCTACATATAAACCGTTGCGATGGTATATAACTTAGCGAAGGTATAGAAAAGATTTTAAATAAAATAAAAATAAATAAAATAAATTTCTCTATACCACTTGGTAGATCCATGCTAAGTAGTTTACAAATATGCACATCGTATTAAAAGAAAAACAAACAAGCATAAACTAAACTCATAAAATAACCCCAAATTCCATGCAACATATATTAAAATATTTTAAAAAATCAGGAGTAGGCCAATTGAAAATAATAGGTTTTTACCTTCTTTCTTAACAATTTATAATGTAATTTTCTATGAAGCTCAAAAGGTAATTTGTTCCAAAGAGTAGACCCCACTCTTAAAAATGCTGAAAACTGAACAAATTGAAGATGCACCATTTTATGCAAAGGACTACCAGAAGGGACTTATCTATAGATGGTAAAGTATGGGACTGAACCCATTTTATTAAACGCTCTGAGAGATAAGAGGGTCATTCTTCTTGAAGGGCTTTAAAGATTAAAGCTACCATATTAAACTGGATCCACTGAGCCATGAGCAACCAGTGCAGCTCTAAACACCGCCTCCCTGTGGCAGAGGCCTTCCACCCCTGTCGTGGCCGAGGTTGGTGGGGTTCTAGGTGCTTGTGGATTGCAAGGGTCTCTAGATGGAACATCTCAGGGTGCACTGTTTGACGCCCTCTTCCCAACTGGGTCTCCAGTACATGAAAGGGGTCCCGAACCCATCCAGCAGAGTCTCCTGGAGTAGGGAGGGTGAGCAGGGATAAAGTTAGCACGGTTATCCCGAGTGAGGATGTTATCTGGAGAACCTCTGAAATAACCAATTCCTAAGATTTAACAAATTTTATTTTTCTAAACAGAAAAGGATTTGAAGTAATCTTGTAGTAAACAAGATAAGCATTCCTGCTTAGCATGTATTTTTGTAACAATACTTCAAAAACGGTTGCTAACAGTAGACGATTAGACAGCACTTTGCAATTGTAAATGCTTTCAAATTTCTCTTTTACATATAGCAATACTAAACAATATTATCTGTTCTATTCTGTCTCTTGTAGGACTTTCTGCTGAATTCCACCCAGGAGTCAGATAGGTATTACTCTTTTTTTCTCTTTAGTTTATCCCAATTGTGTCCAACTTTTTAAATTTGTATCTCAAGAAATTGAATCTTTGTGGGTTATACCATATTTTCTCTTCCAGGCTTTGCTGAAACAAAGAGAGTCCCTCTTATGGTAAGTATCCTTGTCTTGCTTGGCTGCTGTATGTGTGTGTCTTTTTCTGGGTTGTCTGTCTTTAGTAAAATTACTGAGCTCAGTAAGAAAGCTAACACACGTCTGGCCAAACCTAGCGGGTGTCCCTTGGCTGCGTGTGCACACACTTATCTGTGTCCCTCGGATGCGTGTGCGCACACTTATCTGTGTCCCTCGGATGCGTGTGCACACCCTTATCTGTGTCCCTCGGATGCGTGTGCACACACTTATCTGTGTCCCTCGGATGCGTGTGCGCACACTTATCTGTGTCCCTCGTGGTCTTAGGGTCTTACTCTGAGCTCTGTCTGTCACTGTGCGATGGTCTCTGGTGCAGCAACCATCTCCTCTGTCCATGATTCCTGTGGTCACTTGTTGGCTTTCCTCTTGTCTGCCTTTGGGGAAGGTGGGGGAGGGGGGTACCTACTACCTAACTATAGCAAATCAAAAGCAAAGCCTGCCTCCCTGGCACTGAGTATCTTCTGCTGGCTAAACGTCGTACTAGTGCTGATGTCTGGCTGTTTGGTGGAACTGGAAATCTAACTAAAGAAAAGAGAAAAGCGGTAATTCCCTGTCTTTTAGCTTTTCAGGGGGAACAGCACTTCCTTTTCACAATCTTTAAATCATCACACTGCCCCCTAACTAGAACAGGTTTATTAGGCTATGTTCCTGTTCAACCTCTTCTATTATTAACTACTCCGTCCCTTTTTTTTTTTTCCTTGCAGGGCACAGGAGACTCCCTGGAATCAAATTTTTGTTTTTCTCTTCTTTCTGCTTCCAAACTCCTCCAGTGGCTCAGAAGTGCTACCGATGGCTCCCCCACAGTTCTTTGGAGTAAGACAGAGCCGGTTATCAGCAGTTCTGCCTTCTCCCAAATCCCCCTGCTCTCTCCTCAAGTTCCCACCTGCAGACCCTTTCCCCTCAGAGCACCCAAGTTGTGCCGCTTGTAAAACCTTCTTAACTTCCCTGGCACTGCCACTCTCAGTCTTCCCGAGGACTGGGCAGAGGGGTCAGCTGCTTCTGTTTAATCTTTAGACTTTGTAAAGTAGCTGCGCTGACCCAGACCAGGTCCCCAGGGGCTGCTCACATCACTTTTTAGTGTTCCTACTTGACAAATCACCTCCAAAAGCCACAAGACTAGGCCCTTCTGATTTTGGATTTGTCACAGGGGACAAGAAAACCTGGTCTGGATTCCTGCCTAGACTGTAACCCTGGCTTTCCCTGGCCATGTTAAAGTGTCCAAACCCTTTTGCCCAGGTGAAAGGGGCTCGTACAGGGCACCTCATCACTCTGTATTGCCCAAGTAATAAATTGAAATTGGTTTTCCCCGAGGGCTGCATGGACTTTCCTCCCGGGTTTTCTAAGTCTCTGCCCAGGCGCTCTCTCCCACACAGACATACCTGGGAACTTTTGATTTCCAGTCACCCTGAGATTACCAGGGGTGGGGGCAGGGGCGAAGGACCGAATGTGCACAAACTTACTCTCACACACACACACTCACGATCACTTTTCACACACACACACGCTCATTCTTACATGTTCTCTTTCCTCATTCCCTGACACATTCTCACATGCTCACTTACAGCTTTACTCCTCTCATTTTCACACATGCACACCCCTCTCACACACATGCTCGCTCACTCACTTCTCTCCCTCCTCCACACATACCCATGCCCACTCACCCTCACACCCATGTTCGTTCACACTTTCACTTCTCTTCCTCCTACACACACACACACACACACACTCTCTCACAGACATGTTCTTTCCCCGCCCCCATGCACACACCCATTCACATATATATCACACACGCACACACACACACACACACACACACACGTCTCCCTCACAGCTACATACAAACACACATGCACAAATACCTCCCTCACCGACTACCTCTCCCCACCCCAAACTCACCAGTAGGGACAACCTCCTCCTGGGCTTGATAGGAAGACTCCTCTTCTTCCAGCCAATAGCAGCAGCAGCAGCAAATTCTACTGCTGCTTCTGCTATTGGCCTCCTCCCTTCTTCCAGAGGCCAATCAGAGGCCTCACGCCTTCTAAGCTGCCTGCTTCACTAGCGCAGCGGCAGCAGGGCACCCGGAGATTTCAGGGGTCGGCCCGGAGACCTGGCAATTCCATTAGAATTCCGGAGTCTCCGGGTCAAATCCGGAGAGTTCCCAGGAATGCACACAGAAGATGCAGCAGGGGGCCCTCCCATGACCCTTTGCTACTGTCCCATCCTCCTGCCATGCCCTGGTGGGGGGGTCCTGCTCCATCCTGTGAGGCTTATTGTGCCTCCCCCATCTTTAATTTAATTTTACTTTTTCATTTCCATCTTCATTTCTCTCCTTTTTCATTTTGTGTATTCCTAATTGTTTTTCCTCCTGCCTTCCCCTGCGCTTCTTGCATGGCCCGGCCCCTTTAGGAGGGGGCACTGATGTCACTGCTGGGCCTGGCTCCCTGCCACTTCCGCTGCCTCTCTGACACCTGTTCCTGCTTGGCCATGAGCTGCCACAGCAGTGGCAAGGGGCCTTTCCTCAGTGCTGCGGCAATCCTGTATTGTATTATTAAATAAACCCCCATTTACAGTGAGATTAAGCAATTAAGAAGGACAGATAATAATTAGTTGCAGACAAAGCAGCAGTGGTGTTTAAGGGGGTTTGGTTTCCCACAAATTTCGTCTAATGTTCACTTTAAACAAAACATTTTTTTTTAAAAAGAAATTTGTCCTCCCAAGCCCCCAACCTGAAAAAATTCTGGGTCCAGGGTCCTCTCCTTCCCCCACTTACCTGGTCCAGGGGCGATCTGATGCCCAGGTCTAGGACCAGGCTGAAGCCTGGGCATTGTATACGGCCTAAGCCAAGATCATGGTGATCTACAGTGAACCAGGCCTACACAAGGCCGAGGCTTCAGCCTGCACCAAGATTCAAGGCCCGGTTCTGACACCTAGGCCCAGACCGAAGCTTCGGATTTGCGTAGGCCTAGGCTGTGATAGGTGGCCAGGACTTCATCCTAGGTCCTAGGCAAGACCCAGGCTTTGAGGCTGGGTTACGATGCCTGGGCCTCAGCCTAGGCCAGGGCCCGGGCCCGGGCCCAGGCCTGACACCAGAGCCTGGTTCAGAGATTGAGTCCTGACTCCAGGCTCTTAGCCCGGACCCAGGCCCAGTGCCCAGGCCTTGGAGGACTTCTGTCTTTCTTCTTTAACAAAATTCCACTCTCCGCTAGGTGCACCATTTTGATGTTTGGCAGCCTGGGCCTAGACCGCGACACTGGATCCCTGATAGAGCAATGTTTGGGGTCTCAGATGAGGCCTTTGTGTTGGGCCCATGCCTTGGCTGTGGCTCCTTTGTTGGGCTTCAGTCTACGCCTAGGCGAGGCCCTGACCTCAGACCGCCAGCATCATGCTCAGGTGTAAGCTGAGGCCCCTGGTTTGGGCCTTGGCCTATTCCCTAGACTAGGCCCAAATGTGAAAACAAATGAAACTTCATCAGATTTTCAATCGTTTCGCTTTGAGAACAAAATGAAGCGAAATAGGAAATGGAACAAAATTTTCCTATTTTATTTTTCCCAAATGCCCAGTCCTGGTGTTTATTCTGGCTTTCTTGCAAGAGGGTTTGAAGAAGGGTATAGCCCTCAACTCCCTAAAAGTGCAGATGGTAGTTATTGTCTGTTATAGGGGATGCCTTTTAAGAAGACTGTAGCATCTCGCCAAGGTGTGTCTTGTTTCCTAAGGGAAGTCAAGCATATTTGGTCACCCAGGAGAGAGGTGGTTCTGAAAAGCTTAAGTGGTATTCCCTTTGAGCCACTCTGGAAAGCATCAATAAAGGATCTTAGTCTTAAAGCAGTGTTTTTGGTAGCAGTCTGTATGGCCAGATGGATTTCAGAATTCCAGGCCTTGTTATGTAGGGAACTCTTTTTGTGATGTCTATTTGCATGGCTCTATCCTTTCTTCCTAAGATGGTATAACAGTTTGACTTTTATCAGATGGTATTCCTTCCCTCTTTTAGGAAGGATTCATGCCCAGAGGATTATGAAGGAAGGGGGACAATATGTAAATTCACAGCTCTAGCACTGAACTTTCAAAAGGCAAACTGATAAAATGAGAAAAATAGAAAAAAAATGAAAGGAGTAACTACAAAGTTTAAGAGTGTACAACAGGCGTGGACATTGTTTAAAAATTCCATCTTAGAAGCGCAATCCAGATGTATTCCACGCATTAGGAAAAGTGGAAGAAAGGCCAAATGATGGCCAGTTTGGTTATTTTAGGCAAAAGATTTTTCTTCAAAAACTGGAAGAAGGATCCATCTGAAGAAAACAAAGCATAAGCATTGGCAAGATAAATGTAAAACATTAATAAGACAGGTTAAGAAAGAATTTGAAAAGAAGTTGGCCAAAGAGGCAAAAACTCAAAAACTTTTTAAAGTATAATAGAAGCAGAAAATCTGCGAGGAAGTCAGTTGGACCACTGGATGATCAAGGGGTTAAAGGTGCACTTAGGGAAGATAATGCCATTGCAGAAAGACTAAATTAATTCTGTGCTTCAGTGTTTACTGAGGAGGATATTAGGGAAATACATATTCCAGAGATTGTTTTCAAGGGAGACAATTCAGATGAAGTGACCCAAATCATGGTAAACCTGGAAGATAGAGTAAGCCAGATTGACAAAGTGAAGAGTAGCAAATAACCTGGACCAGATGGTATATATCCCAGAGTTCTGAAAGAACTAAAAAATGAAATTTCAGACCTATTACAAGTAATTTGTAGCCTATCATTATAATCATCCATTGTACTTGAAGATTGGAAGGTGGCCCAATATTTAAAAAGGGCTCCAGATTTGATCCGGGAAACTATAGACTGGAAAGCCTGAATTAAGTGCTGGGAAAAATCATGAAAACTGGTATAAACAATAAAATCATAGAACATATAGATAGACATAATCTAATGGGATACAGCCAGCATGGATATTTCCAAGGGAAGTCTTGCCTCATAAATCTACATTTTTTGAAAGGGTGAATAAGCATGTGGATAAAGGTGAACTGGTAGTTGTGGTGTATTTAGATTTTCAGAAGAAAGTTAGGTTCCATATTAGGAGCTACCACCCAGGAAAAAGATCTAGGCATCACAGTGGATAATACATTGAAATCCTTGGCTCAGTGTGATGTGACAGTCAAAGAAGTAAACAGAATTTTAGGAACTATTAGGAAGAGCATGGTGAATAAAACAGAAAATGTCATAATGCCTCTGTATCGCTCCATGGTGAGAGCGATTCTGGTCGCCGCATCTCAAAAAAGATATAGTTACACTGAAGAAAGTACAGAGAAGGATGACCACAATGACAAAGGGCATGGAACAGTTCCCCTATGAGGAAGACCTACAGAGGTTAGAGCTGTTCATCTTGGAGAAGAGACAGCTGAGGGGGGATATGATAGAGGTCTACAAAATCATGAAAGGACTTGAACGGGTAAATGTGAATCGGTTATTTACTCTTTCAGATAAAAGACAGACTAAGGACACTCCATGAAGTTAACAAGGAGCACATTTAAAACAAATAGGTGAAAATTCTTTCACTCAATGCACATTTTGACTACGATTTGGTTTTTTGTTCATTGTATTTCCTCTTTTTCAGTTCAATGTAAGCCAGCATGATGTGCCTTACGAATGTCGGCAAAGAAAAGCCTTTAAATAAATAAATAAATAAATAAATGAATGAATTAGGCTCTGGAATTCATTTCCAGAGGACGTGAATAAGGCAGTTGGTATAGCTGGGTTTAAAACATGTTTGGATAAGTTCCTGGAGGAGAAGTCTGTAAACTGCTATTAATCAATAAGGAATAGCTACTTCTTGTTGCCAGCATTAGTACCTTGGGATCTTTTTAATGGAGGACAGAAGTTTGAGAACCACTATTTTACCAGTCTATGGGCCAAACTACTGTTTTTTGTAACTTCTTTAGGCATTAAATTAAGAACATAAGAACATGCCATACTGGGTCAGACCGAGGGTCCATCAAGCCCAGCATCCTGTTTCCAACAGTGGCCAATCCAGGCCATAAGAACCTGGCAAGTGCCCAAAAACTAAGGGGCGGATTTTCAGCGCCCTGCTCGCCTAAATCCGCCCAAAACCGGGCGGATTTAGGCGAGCAGGGCCCTGCGCGCCGGTAAGCCTATTTTACATAGGCCCTACCGGCGCGCGCAGACCCCGGGACTCGCGTACGTCCCGGGGTTTTCGGAGGGGGGCGTGTCGGGGGCGTGTCGGGGGGCGGGCCCGGGCGACGCGGCGTTTCGGGGGCGTGTCGGCCGCGTTTTGGGGGCGGGTACGGGGCGTGGCTACGGCCCGGGGGCGTGGCCGCGCCCTCCGTACCCGCCCCCAGGTCGCGGCCCGGCGCGCAGCAGGCCCGCTGGCGCGCGGGGATTTACGTCTCCCTCTGGGAGGCGTAAATCCCCCGACAAAGGTAAGGGGGGGGTGTAGACAGGGCCGGGCGGGTGGGTTAGGTAGGGGAAGGGAGGGTAAGGTGAGGGGAGGGCAAAGGAAAGTTCCCTCCGAGGCCGCTCCGATTTCGGAGCGGCCTTGGAGGGAACGGGGGAGGCAGCGCGGCTCGGCGCGCGCAGGCTATACAAAATCGATAGCCTTGCGCGCGCCGATCCAGGATTTTAGCCGATACGCGCGACTATGCGCGTATCTACTAAAATCCAGCGTACTTTTGCTTGAGTCTGATGCGCAAGCAAAAGTAGGCTGTTCGCGCGCCTCTTAAAATCTACCCCTAAGTCTATTCCATGTAACCATTGCTAATGGCAGTGGCTATTCTCTAAGTCAACTTAATTAATAGCAATTAATTAATAGCAATTAACTCAATTAACTGTGGTCTAAAGTCTATGCATGTGACACATAACGCATGTATCCAACACATCCTGCGTACAGAATAGCCACCAAAGCGTACACTGTACTGTGTAATCGCAGGGGAGGCTCGGATGCTGTGCTGTGGCCAGAGGGCTAAAATTTCCACATTCCCTTTACGTTTTAGCCCTCCCTTTTTTTCCTTACCGTACCCCAAAAATGTGTACGGGCCGGACCAAATCAGGCCAGTTGGCAACCCAATTCAGGGATGCGCTGAAGCAGGGATGACGTCACTGACTGTTACGTTATTGCACTGTTGGAGCACACTGTACTGTATCGGCCTGTTAGGGAGTAGCCACTGCTATTAATTGCATCAGTAGCATGGGATCTTCTTAGTGTTTGGGTAATTGCCAGGTTCTTGTGGCCTGGTTTTGGCCTCTGTTGGAAACAGGATGCTGGGCTTGATGGACCCTTGGTCTGACCCAGCATGGCAAGTTCTTATGTTTGTCGCGGATCACAGAGGAAGGTTTTTTTTTCTGTTTGAACATTTCTGGCTGCAGTCTTCACGTTCTCTCTGCACCCCATTGCATAACACCAAGTCTGGCACGCCCCGGCTGCCCCCCTGGGCAGAGCGATCAAGGCGGCGGCTTTCCCCTTTCCTGAAAAGGAGAGAGGGTGGCAGAGAATCGGCTTCAGTGATTTGGGGGGGGGGTCTCCGTACTGGAATAGCAGGGGCTGCAGCAGGCACCCTGGCACAGCTGTGTGTGTGTGTTTCGGTGGCTCAGTATTGGCCTTACCATGGCACAGCAACGATCACTTTGGCCCTGGTCCAAGTTTACAGTTTGTATGAACACCCCCTCTCCCTCTCCCACCCAGAACTCTCGGCCCTCCGCCCCCTCCAGTGTTATCGCCTTTCTCATCCACACACCCAGCGCTCTCCCCTCACATACTCCACTCTACTGCTCTCACCTTGCACCCCCTTCTTCCACCCACTACTGTCTGCTCTCCTCTCCAAGTAATCCCCCTCTGCTCCACCCCATGCTTAACCCTAAGAACATAAGAACATAAGAAATTGCCATGCTGGGTCAGACCAAGGGTCCATCAAGCCCAGCATCCTGTTTCCAACAGAGACCAAAACCAGGCCACAAGAACCTGGCAATTACCCAAACACTAAGAAGATCCCATGCTACTGAAGCAATTAATAGCAGTGGCTATTCCCTAAGTAAACTTGATTAATAGCCCTTAATGGACTTCTCCTCCAAGAACTTATCCAAACCTTTTTTGAACCCAGCTACACTAACTGCACTAACCACATCCTCTGGCAACAAATTCCTGAGCGTTATTGTGCATTGAGTAAAAAAGAATTTTCTCCGATTAGTGTTAAATGTGCTACTTGCTAACTTCATGGAATGCCCCTAGTCCTTCTATTATTCGAAAGTGTAAATAACCGAGTCACATCTACTCGTTCAAGACCTCTCATGATCTGAAAGACCTCTATCATATCCCCTCTCAGCCGTCTCTTCTCCAAACTGAACAGCCCTAACCCTCTTCAGCCTTTTCTCATAGGGGAGTTGTTCCATCCCCTTTATCATTTTGGTTGCCCTTCTCTGTACCTTCTCCATCACAACTATATCTTTTTTGAGATGCGGCGACCAGAATTGTACACAGTATTCAAGGTGCGGTCTCACCATGGAGTGATATAGAAGCATTAAGACATTTTCCGTTATATTAACCATTCCCTTCCTAATAATTCCCAACATTCTGTTTGCTTTTTTGACTGCTGCAGCACACTGAGCCGACGATTTTAAAGTATTATCCACTATGATGCCTAATCTTATTCCTGGGTGGTAGCTCCTAATATGGAACCTAACATCGTGTAACTACAGCAAGGGTTATTTTTCCCTATGTGCAACACCTTGCACTTGTCCACATTAAATTTCATCTGCCATTTGGATGCCCAATCTTCCAGTCTTGCTAGGTCCTCCTGTAATGTACCACAATCCGCTTGTGATTTAACTACTCTGAATAATTTTGTATGATCCGCAAATTTGATAACCTCACTCGTTGTATTCCTTTCCAGATCATTTATAAATATACTGAAAAGCACCGGTCCAAGTACAGATCCCTGAGGCACTCCACTGTTTACCCTTTTCCACTGAGAAAATTGATCATTTAATGCTACTCTCTGTTTCCTGTCTTTTAACCAGTTTGTAATCCACGAAAGGACATCGCCTCCTATCCCATGACTTTTTACTTTTCCTAGAAGCCTCTCATGAGGGACTTTGTCAAACGCCTTCTGAAAATCCAAATACACTACATCTACCGGTTCACCTTTATCCACATGTTTATTAACCCCTTCAAAAAAATGAAGCAGGTTTGTTAAGCAGACCTTTACACCTCAGGTGATTGGCTCCTTCTTCTCCAAAGGACCAATCAGTTATGGGGGGGCAGGGTAGCAGTAATAGCTCCACAGACCTTCATAGCCACTCCAGAGCCAGAGGAAATAAGAGAGGTGCTGAGGGAGGGACCCCACTCCCATTGCTTTCTTCCTGCCTGTTGAAGGTCCCACGCGGGAGCCATCTCTGCCCCGGCTGCTTCTCTTTCCTTCCAGGGACCCCGCC
Organism: Rhinatrema bivittatum; assembly: GCF_901001135.1. Lineage (NCBI taxonomy): Eukaryota > Metazoa > Chordata > Amphibia > Gymnophiona > Rhinatrematidae > Rhinatrema > Rhinatrema bivittatum. The sequence continues at coordinate 805,020,406 of NC_042616.1, read as the reverse complement.
CGTGAGCCAGACCTTCAGCTTGGGTCCTTACTGCCGCTGCCCCTTCCCCAGTACCTTTTCCCTGTCTGGCCAGGCAAGGGTTGAGGTAGAGCAGGAATGAGGTGCACTAGCAGAACTGTGTGTGTGTGTGGGGGGGGGGGGGGGGGAGAGATTTAATACTGGAGTGCTCCAGGGCAGAGAGGTGAGGAGCATTTTCGGAGCCCTGTGTGATTCTCAGTAATGGAATAGCAGGGGGGGTGGGTTTCGGGGTCATACAGAGCAGAAATGAGGTGCGTTGGTAGAGCTCTGTGTGTATGGGAGGGTTTCAGTATTGGAACTTACATGTGTACAATATTTATACTATTTACAATAACATACATAAAGCATTGTAAGCAACACTTACTTCTTTTAACATCCAATTCTGCTGCCAGGTTGCTGCAGAATGCTCCCTACATATGTGGGCAGAGTCCTCCTGTTCCAAGAATGTGTAATTGAGGACGACTCCTCACTGATTTAAGGTGTGAATCTTCCTTACTATTAAGGCACACCTAATCCAGTCATATTTTATGATTGAGATGCTTAACCGCTGAGCATGGGTCAATCGAGGTGTCCTGGAGCTCGGTTCTCTATGTTCTCTTCAGATAACCAGTAACAGGGGTGGATTGACCTATCAGGGGATCGAGTATCTCTCGGTGGGCCGGTGACACTAGTCACATGGTTATCTCCGCTCCTGCTGAGGGATTTCCGTGGAACTCGACAGGGCCTGAGGCTGGTGTCAGCTGGGATGCGATGGAGCCCAACCCGGCTCAGCCCGAGGGAGGTCTTGGCGTGGCTATGTGACCCGAGGGAGGTCTCGGTACGAAGAACGGCCTACAGGCTCGGCAACAGGAAGCATCTGGTGGTTGCAGGGCCGTTTCCTCTCATTTTCCCCTCTGGCAGTAAATGAGCAGTGTGGGCTCGGCCAAGGCCCAGAAGAAAGGAGGTTGCCTGAGAGGTATGTGTGTGTGCATGAGAGAGAGAGCCTGACTATGTGCATGAGAGAGAGTGCCTGCATGTGTGTATGAAAGAGAGAGCACCTGCATGTGTGCATGAAAGAGAGAGAGCCAGCAAGTGTGTATGAGAGAGAGAGCCTGAATATGTGCATGAGAGTGAGTGCCTACATGTGTATGAGGGAGACCATGTATACATGTTTGTATGAGAGTACCTGCCTGTGTGCATGAGAGAATGAAAGCCTGCATGTCTCCATGAGAGAAATTGCCTGTATGTATGTATGTATGAAAGAGCGAGAACCTGCATGTGTGTAGAGAGAGAGAGATCATCTGCATGTGTGTATGAAAGAGAGAGCACCTGCATATTTGTATGAAAGAGAGCCTGAATATGTGCATGAGAGAGAGTGCCTGCATGTGTGTATGAAAGAGAGAGTACCTGCATGTGTGCATGAGAGAGAGAGCACCTGCATTTGTGCATGAAAGAGAGAGAGCCAGCAAGTGTGTATGAGAGAGAGAGCCTGAATATGTGCATGAGAGTGAGTGCCTACATGAGTATGAGAGAGACCATGCCTACATGTTTGTATGAAAGTACCTGCATGTGTGCATGAGAGAATGAAAGCCTGCATGTCTCCATGAGAGAGATTGCCTGTTTGTATGTATGAAAGAGAGAGCGCCTGCATGTGTGTGTGAAAGAGAGCCTGAATATGTGCATGACAGTGAGCCTGCATGTGTGCTTGAGAGAGAGAAACTGCATATGTGTAGAGAGAGAGAGAGCATCTGCATGTGTGTATGAAAGAGAGAGCACCTGCATGTATCTATGAAAGAGAGCCTGAATATGTGCATGACAGTGAGTACCTACATGTGTATGAGAGACCATGCCTACATGTTTGTATGAGAGTACCTGCATGTGAGCATGAGAGAATGAAAGCCTGCATGTCTCCATGAGAGAGAAAGATTGCTGACATATATGTATGAAAGAGAGCGCCTGCATGTGTATGAAAGAAAGCCTGAATATGTGCATGAGTGAGCCTGCATGTGTGCATGAGAGAGAGAGAGAGCCTGAATATGTGCATGAGAGAGAGAGCCTGCATGTGTGTATGAGTGAGCATGCATGTGTGCATGAGAGAGAGAGACTGAATATATGCAATGGAGAGAGCGCCTGCGTATGTGTATAAAAGAGAGAGAGCGCTTGCATGTGTCTATGAAAGACAGCCTGAATATGTGCATGAGAGTGAGTGCCTACATATGAGAGAGACCATGCCTACAAGTTTGTATGAGAGTACCTGCACGTGTGCATGAGAGAATGAAGGCCTGCATGTGTCCATGAGAGAGAGAGAGAGAGCCTGCATGTGTGTATGAAATAGAAAGAGCGTGAATATGTACATGAAAGTGAGCCTGCATATGTGTATGAAAGAGAGCCTGAATATGTGCATGAGAGTGAGCGCCTGCATGCGTATAAGAAAGAGCGCACCTGCATGTTTGTATCAGTACCTACTAGGGATGTGAATCGTTTTAGGACGATTAAAATTATCGTCCGATAATTTTAATATCGTCTTAAACCGTTATGGAACACAATACAATACAGATTCTAACGATTTATCGTTATAAATCGTTAGAATCGTGAGCCGGCACACTAAAACCCCCTAAAACCCACCCCCGACCCTTTAAATTAAATCCCCCACCCTCCCGAACCCCCCCCCCCCAATAACTTAAATAACCTGCGGGTCCAGCGGCGGTCCGGAACGGCAGCGGTCCGGAACGGGCTCCTGCTCCTGAATCTTGTCGTCTTCAGCCGGCGCCATTTTCCAAAATGGCGCTGAAAAATGGCGGCGGCCATAGACGAAAAAGATTGGACGGCAGGAGGTCCTTCCGGACCCCCGCTGGACTTTTGGCAAGTCTCGTGGGGGTCAGGAGGCCCCCCACAAGCTGGCCAAAAGTTCCTGGAGGTCCAGCGGGGGTCAGGGAGCGATTTCCCGCCGCGAATCGTTTTCGTACGGAAAATGGCGCCGGCAGGAGATCGACTGCAGGAGGTCGTTCAGCGAGGGTTCCGGCGCCTCGCTGAACGACCTCCTGCAGTCGATCTCCTGCCGGCGCCATTTTCCGTACGAAAACGATTCGCGGCGGGAAATCGCTCCCTGACCCCCGCTGGACCTCCAGGAACTTTTGGCCAGCTTGTGGGGGGCCTCCTGACCCCCACGAGACTTGCCAAAAGTCCAGCGGGGGTCCGGAAGGACCTCCTGCCGTCCAATCTTTTTCGTCTATGGCCGCCGCCATTTTTCGGCGCCATTTTGGAAAATGGCGCCGGCTGAAGACGACAAGATTCAGGAATAGGAGCCCGTTCCGGACCGCTGCCGTTCCGGACCGCCGCTGGACCCGCAGGTTATTTAAGTTATTTGGGGGGGGGGTTCGGGAGGGTGGGGGATTTAATTTAAAGGGTCGGGGGTGGGTTTTAGGGGGGTTTAATGTGCCGGTTTTTCGATTTTTCGATTTTTAACGATTTTTAACGATTTTTCACGATATTTTACCCCCCCAAACGGCAACAATACGATTCCCTCCCCCTCCCAGCCGAAATCGATCGTTAAGACGATCGAGGACACGATTCACATCCCTAGTACCTACATGTGTGCATGAGAGAGTTGAGACCCTGCATGTGTCCATGAGAGAGAGAGCATGCATGTATATATGACAGAATCTGCATGTGTGTGTGACAGCTGGCATGTGTATCAGAAAGAGAGTGCCTGTGTGTGTGAAGGAGAGAGAGAGGATAAAGATTGCGTGGCCTTCTTCACCCAAATCCACAACAGTCTCTGGAATATCATAAGATGCCAGGTATTTATTTATTTAATGGGATGGGATGGGATGGAGTTAGTATAGATGTGTTTAAAAAAGGATTGGATAAGTTCTTGGAGGAGAATTCCATTACCTGCTATTAATTAAGTTGACTTAGAAAATAGCCACTGCTATTACTAGCAACAGTAACATGGAATAGACATAGTGTTTGGATAATTGCCAGGTTCTTGTTGCCTGGTTTGGCCTCTTTTGGAAACAGGATGCTGGGTTTGATAGACCCTTGGTCTGACCCAGTATGGCATGTTCTTATGAGAGCTGGAGATGTTTAATTATTTAATTTTTTTTATTTTAAAATTTGGGGGTGTTATTTCATGTGTCTGCTGTTTTGAAATATTTTATTGGTGTTTGGGAAATAGAACAAATTTATGTGACTTTTTAAATCATTAGGGGCCCAATATTGAAAAATGACCATATAAGTAACTTGGCCGAATATAACTTATCCAGCTAAATTACACAGTATATTCAGCAGCATGGCCTTATCTAACTGACTCCCTCACAGACTTCTTGCTTTTCATGCACTTGAAAATGTTTTTATTATTAGTTTTTGCCATTATGGCACGTTTTTTCCAAATTCTTTCTTTGGTCTGCCTTATTAATGTTAGTGCTTATGTTCTATCCTAGTCTCCTCCTGCAGATGTATATGCAGGCAAACAATTCACATGCATTTTGATGATCTCCTGCAACCCCACCATGCCCCGGGGAAGGCCTACATTTTTTGTGGCTAAATATAGCTGCCGACCGAAACTGGGGTAGCTATATTTATTTAACCCCGTCCCATGCCCTTAAGGAGAGGGGGGTTACTTCGGAGATGCTGAGACCTGATACAACTTAACTCAGATCGGAGCACAATGTGTAACACCAGGAATTACGGTTAAGTGCTGAGAGTTTAAATGCCACCTGCATGGTATGATCAAGAGAGTTCAAAGAGATGTCAGCTGTAAAGTGATGATTAATTACTTTCCATTCACCTAGAGAGTGAGTAACTCATATGAAGTCTGTGAATAAAGCGGACAGTTTGAACCTTCCTGGGCGGTTTTAACTGATGTTAATAGTTTTCTGCTGCAGGTGCACAGTGCTACAGTGATAAAGAGTATGGAAGATCTGCTGATCTAGCAGAGGACCAGACACTGCACTAATGATACCAGCAGGTCCTGATTCACCCAAGGAGGAGCACTGCACTGATAATAACACTGCCTCAGTCCATCTGCGATGCCACCATAATGTTTGTATTAAGAAGAATGATTCCGCTTACAGATATTTGGTGACAGTGCAAGTTCTCACCCTCATGTACCCAAAGAAAGGAAAACCCAGGTTTTATAGTGAGGGAGTCTGAAAGTCCTAGGAGTACACAAAGCGCTGAAAATTGAATCTGGAGGTACCAGCAGGCGGCAGGAAGATATGTTGGGCAAGCATGTGCCGGTTTGGGGCAATCATCTGCTTTCCAAAGTCACAACTGTAATCTTTCAGTTTCGGGAGCTTCCTCCAGCTGCCTGAGCTTCTCCCCCCCCCCCCCCCCCCCCCCCCCCCACCGGCAACAACTCTGCCTCTTTCTTTATCCAGAGCACCAAACCCCGCTGTGATCACCGATTAGCCGACTAATTGATAGGAATCGTGAGTCTAATTCCAGGAGGACTCATTTTACATTTTGAGAAGGTGAACCCAGCTGTGAAAGCACCGAGGACCAGGGGAAGGAAGAAAGCGAAACCTTTTAGAAAAATTCTTCAGGTTTCACAATAGAAAATACAGTCGGGGGCTCTGTGGCCTCACTCACCATCGTGGAGACCCAGGGCTGCGGCCAGCAGGCAGAGCAGAAAGGTCCTCATCTTGAGACCGCAGAGGGCCCGGGGGGGGGAGCCTGGAAGAGCTTCTGGGCGAATGCTCTCGCTGCCTACGATGACCCACAGGTGCCTTGCAGGAGGAGGTAAAAGTAACTCAGCCTGCTGATCCGCTTCATGTTCTTGACTGGGAATGCTTGTCCTAAAGGGCTGGTTTGGTAAATACCTACAGAAACTGTTCCCTAATGCCACGGGCCTCCCTCTCGCTAAAGAACCCATCCTCCCCCCTCCCAGGGGTGTGCCCCAGGTATCGCTCTCACCTGTCTCACCTGAATGTGAGGCACATCACCTTGCACACGAGAGAGCTAAGGCATCTGGCTGCATTCAACCTCCTGATTTTGCTTACAAAATAGCTAAAGTGAAAGTTAGTTTGTGAGTAATCTATAGTGCTGCTGTATACATAGGTTCCCGTATATTTATTCTCACCTTATATGAGGAACTGGATCTTCTGTTCCTGGGTTTTGCACCTGTTATTTCATGTTATCTGTCAAGCGCCACCCAAGCGTAGTTTCTCGTTTAATGTAAACCGATGTGATACCCCGAATGAACGTCGGTATATAAAACCGTTAAATAAATAAAATAAATAAATATCTGTGGGATAAGCTGCCAGACATTTCTGATATTCTGCAAAAGGCAATGAACAAAAATCTAAAAAGAGAATTGCAGCCATGATGTAATTAATCCTTTGAGTGGCATTCTATTCTTAAATTGGGTCCTTTCCCGCATACGCAGGCTGATGCAATAATCAGCATGCGTAAAACGGATGCTCATGACTGAGCGCCCGCTCTTAGATCAAAATATTTTTTATTAAGAAGAAACATAGAAACAGGGCTTGGGGTGCAGGGTTCCCGATGCAGCCCCAAGTATCAACTTACGATAACAGCTGTACAAATTACACTGGATTTCTTTTAACCCCTCTCCCCTCCCAACCTCCCTTCCAACCCCCCCATAATCATTGATCAAATATGGTACTGCGTCAGCAGTTAACATAGAAGCCAAACATACGGAACTCCAGGTCAATCGTTCAAAATCAGACTCCTGGATCGGTGTGACAGCGCTTGGAGGCAATAGGCCCAAACTGTCAAAAACCTTCACCAGTGCTGAGGCGAGACACGTCACGTCATATTGTCCATCTGCATCGTACGGTGTAAGTGATGACGCCAAACCCAAAAACTGGGTGCATCATGTCCTCTCCAAAATCGAAGAATCACTTTTTTTTCCCCCAACGGCGCTCGCTTTCTTAAGAAACAAACGAGGTCCAGTAGCCCGGACCAGTAATGGGGGAATGCAGTCAAATAGCGATACCTTCGGAGATAAGGGAACTTGAATTCCTAAAAGGTCTCCGACATAACTCGCAATGCGCCCCCAGAACCGTTTAATAGGAGGACACGCCCAGAAGGAATGGGATAGTGTAGCAACACTGCCGTGTGCGGCATTTCCCACAAGCAGCTGAGGACGTTAATTTGGATTGATATGCAATTTGATGTGACACAAAGGCTCTCCGAAGGAGTTTGCATTGCATTTCCCGATAATACATATTAATGGATGTTGCCGAAATATGTTTGAAACAGGATTGCAGAACAGATGAAGTGATCATGAACACCCCATCTTTGTTCCATCTCTCCGCTAGAGAGGAACAGGTATCTATTCTTGTAATCTTTGGTAAACCCTTATAATAAGTAGACAAAGATAAGGACTGTGACTTTTCAAACAGAAAAAGAGTATCTAAGGAGTGAAAGACCGTGGGCTGCATGGATGCCGCAGGTAGGGAGTGAACAGAGGGGTAGATTTTAAAAGGTTGCGCGCGGGCGCACATGTACACCAGGCACGCACAGGTTATAAAATCCGGGGTCGGCATGCGCAAGGGGATGCACAATTGTGCACCTTGTGAGCGCTGAGCAGCACAGCTTTCCCCAGTTCCCTACCCCCCACCCCACCTTCCCTTTCCTTCCCCTACCTTCCCCAAATCAGGTGTACATGTACGCCCGCACGCAACCTTGGGGCTAGCGATCCCCGGCCCAGCGGCCGTGTGGAGGCCTCTGGCCCCACCCCTCTCTGCCCCCTCCCCATCCCTTTCGCAAAGCCCCAGGACTTACAAGCGTCCGGGGGCTTTACGCATGCCGCCGGCGCACATAAGGCCGGTTATGTGGAGTGGGGGAGTGGAAGCCAATTAGGTGGCGTGAAGGAGTAGCCTGGTGGTTAGAGCAGTGGGGCTATGAACCAGGAGACCAGCGTTCGAGTCCTGCTGTTGCTTCTTGTGATCTTGGGCAAGTCACTTTACCCTCCATTGCCTCAGGTACAAACTTGCAGGCCGATGCGGCCACAGTTACCCCCTTTCTAACCCACTGTGTACTCACAATTTCGCTGCGTAAGTCTAACCCACGATTCGCCATCTGTTTTTACCGATCCTTACCGCTTCTTTAACTCGACGCGTATCCCTTTCCGCCCGCGGCATGTATATGTATGTAAACGATCCGATTAGCTATTCCCTTCCATACAGTAACGTGCGCCCCGACTATCGCCTTTTTAACCTGCTATCTTGCCGCGTCTTTAACCTGCTAATTTACCGCCTACCCTGACCCTTGCGTTAGTGTGGTTCACTGGTTGCTCAGCATATTCAATTTAAAGCTTTAACCTTGGTATTTAAGGCTCAGCATGATCCCATACATTCCATTGCACTGTCTGTATTCACAAGAATGTAATTATCTGATTCTACCACCAAAAGCCGCCCAGTCCCAAACCAACCCAATCCACAGAAAAAAAAATGCTTCTCGCACTTAGCCGCCCAGTCCCAAATCAAACCAACCCAATCCAAGCCCAAGCAGAGAGAGACGAAATTTCACAGTCCCAAACTTTCCCCCAGCCCCCGCTCACCTGCCAGGCAAGCCCCCAGCAGCAGCAGTAGAAGTAGAAGGGCGGCGAGAGAGAGCGGCTTCAGCAGCCCCGCCGGCGAAGGTGAATACGTGCATGCCTGTAGGTCCAATATGGGCGCTCGAGGCAGCGAAGGCGCATGCGCACATGCCGTGACCTCCAACAAGTGAGGTCATCAAATTTGCAGATGATACAAAATTATTCAGAGTCGTTAAATCACAAGCGGATTGTGATACATTACAGGAGGACTTTGCAAGACTGGAAGATTGGGCATCCAAATGGCAGATGAAATTTAATGTGGACAAGTGCAAGGTGTTGCATATAGGGAAAAATAACCCTAGCTGTAGTTACACGATGTTAGGTTCCATATTAGGAATTACCACCCAGGAAAAAAATCTAGGCATCATAGTGGATAATACTTTAAAATCGTTGGTTCAGTGTGCTGCAGCAGTCAAAAAAGCAAACAGAATGTTAGGAATTATTAGGAAGGGAATCTACCTTATAAATGGGCCATGACCGACGGCCCGCAAATGCACAGTAGAGCGCAGCTCTACTGCGCATGTGCGGGCAAGGACGTCGGTCTCAGCCAGCGTCAGAAAAAAAACCAACATGGTGGTGTTGAGTGGCGGCGGCGGCAGCGAACGACGATGAGGAGCGGCGGCAGCGGCGGCCAGTAGCAAGGGAGGGAGGAGAGAGAGAGAGAGAGGGAGGGAGGAGAGAGAGAGAGAGGGAGGGAGGGACTGAGTGAGAGGGAGGGACTGAGTGAGAGGGAGGGATGGACTGAGTGAGAGGGAGGGAGGGAGTGGGAGGGATGGAGGGAGGGAGTGAGAGGGAGGGACTGAGTGAGAGGGAGGGACTGAGTGGGAGGGAGGGAGGGACTGAGTGAGGGGGAGGGAGGGATTGAGTGAGGGGGAGGGAGGGACTGAGTGAGAGGGAGGGAGGGGGAGGGACTGAGAGGAGAGAGGTAGGGGGTGGAGAAGAGTGAGGGGAGAGGGAGAATGAGGGAGAGGTGAGAGACAGGGATGTGAGTAAGTGGAAGGGTAAGAAGTTGTGGAGCAGAGAAAAGGGAGTGGAGGAGGGCTGAGGGAGAGGGGATGGGATTGAGAGAGGGTGGGGGAGTGACTGAGGGAAGGGGAGGGAGGTGAGAGTGAGGGGAAGGAGGCAGTGGGGAGACAGAGGGGTGAGTAAGACTGAGGGGTGGAAAGGGGGTGAGTGACTGAGGGGAAGGGGGAATGAGGGAGAAAAAGTGTAGGAGGGTGCTGTGTTTGAAAATGGACCGAAAACAAAAATGTAATGTAGCCCGTTGTGACGGGCTTAACGGCTTGTGGTTAATAAAACGGAAAATGTCACAATGCCTCTATTGCTCCATGGTGAGACCGCACCTTGAATTCTGTGTACAATTCTGGTCGCCTCATCTCAAAAAAGATATAGTTGCGATGGAGAAGGTACAGAGAAGGGCAACCAAAATGATAAAGGGGATGGAACAGCTCCCCTATGAGGAAAGGATGAAGAGGTTAGGGCTGTTCAGCTTGGAGAAGAGACGGCTGAGGGGGGATATGATAGAGGTGTTTAAGATCATGAGAGGTCTTGAACAAATAGATGTGAATCGGTTATTTACACTTTCGAATAATAGAAGGACTAGGGGGCATTCCATGAAGTTAGCAAGTAGCACATTTAAGACTAATCAGAGAAAATTCTTTTTCACTCAACGCACAATTAACCTCTGGAATTTGTTGCCAGAGGATGTGGTTAGTGCAGGTAGTGGAGCTGGGTTCAAAAAACGTTTGGATAAGTTCTTGGAGGAGAAGTCCATTAACTGCTATTAATCAAGTTGGCTTAGGGAATGGCCTCTGCTATTACTGGCATCAGTAGCATGGGTTCTTCTTAGTGTTTGGATAATTGCCAGGTTCTTGTGGCCTGGTTTGGCCACTGTTGGAAACAGGATGCTGGGCTTGATGGACCCTTGGTCTGACCCAGCATGGCAATTTCTTATGTTCTTATGAGCAATATTCCAGGTCCTCCAGGCATTCCGCATGTTTAGCCAATGAAGATTTCAGCAGGGAGGTCTCGGACTGAGAGATGTGGAGGCCAACTTGAATATCCGACACCCGTTGTTCCAGTCAGCGAAGTGCCTCTCAAAGCTGATAATTCAGTCAATTTAACCAAACCTTTTTAAGCTCAGGCTCTAAAGCCTCCACTTTTTTTTGTTCCTCCAACTTAATATCGCCACAATATTAAGTCGGAGGAACTACAGAAAAGCAGCATTTTCTGCTTTTCTGTCAACTTTAGGGGATCCTCAAGAATTAATATCTGCCCCAGGGCAGGCATTCATTTTTCAGAGTAAAAATGTGCGCATCGGGCACACAATTTTTTTTTTTTTTTTGCATTGGGGTAATAGCTCATAGCCTCATCCACACAAATTTACACATGACGAGCGCCGTTAGTTATGTGCGTTTTGGACGGGCTGATCCCCTTACTGCATGAGGGGTTCTGTGCCCGCGTCCAAGCGCATAGAAAGCCGAGCGCACTATATTGCATCGGCCTGACAGTAAGTTGTCTGAACCGTACGTGATGTGTAGCCAGCGGCTACTCCCGAACCTGTGCTGGGCAGGGGGCCAGACATGCGTAGGCTCTGCGTAGAGGGCTCTCACCTGCCCCCTTGGGAGAGACCTCTTCAGAAAAAGTCACCCCGGTTCATCTTTTCGGCCATTCCAGGTGCCCCGCAGCCAAATCTATTTACTTCTAATTGCGGCTTGGTCGGGTGACGCTGCCGTGTGACTGGTGAGATGTCTTTATTCAATCGGGGGCCTATTTACTAAGGCACGAACCTGATAGCTGGCGCCAGCGGAGCAGGAATGACTGGGGTTCCCCTCCTGTCCCCATCCGCTGTTCTTCTCCATGGGCGGGGGTAGACATTTCTTGAGGGGCCTAGGGGCAGGGGGAGAGGGTTGGGCTGGAGGGGCTTGGGAGCTTGAAACCACTTTGTTTCTGGTGAGGGGGAAAGAGAGGGACAGGCTCAGCCTTTGGAGCCCCTTTGCTTTTCACAGGGGGGGCATTGCCTCTTGCACTGCCGCGGCCGGCAAGGCCAGAGCATTGATGCTGCCGGCCATGTGTGCACGCTACCGGCCACGGTAACCGTTTACTGTGGTATTTACTAAGGACTTGACGTCTTTAACAGATGCTGCATTAGCACCAGAGAGCTAAAGTGCCGTGCGCACTCAAGTAATTAAAGCCCCTGGCTGAGACGTGTAACTGAGACTAATTGTTTATTTATTTATTTATTTAACATTTTTCTATACCGGCATTCGTAGGACACATCATGTCGGTTTACAAGTAACTGAGAAAGGAAATTACAATGAACGAGGAAGGGGGCTAACTGGATAATATATAAAAGTACAGGTGAAGAGAGTCAACGAGCAGAGTTACAACTTTTGCATTCATGCTAGGGTTAGATATGCTTCTAAGGTTGTTCTAAGGTTGCACTCGCCCGTCCACTGCAATCTGCCTTCCCTGGTGGAAGAACCATACAGACTTCAAGGAGACACCCAAAGGAGTCGGAAGGGTTAAACTTCAGCCTAAAGAAGGGTTTGTAAGCAGTGCTTGGACAGCATCCAAACCCAGAGGAGGGCAGTACAATTATCATACTTCTTGTTCGTTGTTTGGAATACGAGATATTTCCAGAAAAACTTCTTCAGCCATTCTCGCGTGGCGGAACTGGGCTTGGTAGAAACTTTGTGTTTCAGCCACACACACACACACACACACCTACCCTGTCTTATCTGTAACTGAGCGACGCACTGCAGCCCCCTCCCCCCCCCCACTCCAGGTGCAACGGCTAGCGGGGGGGGGGGGGGGGGGGGGGGAACGCACACGATACCAGGGCTGAGTCCCAACGCACGCCTGCAAACCTGGCGTGGATCCTCTGAAAGGGAGGGGGGTGGGGAATTAAACTCCAGGGTGCAAGGCATTTAGAGAAATAGAGCAAGCTGACAAAAGTGAGACTTTAAAGTCTTTGAATGAGAAATCCCCAAAAACAGGTACTAAGATGTCAAGGGGATTACGAATCCTTGCTAGGGCACCTTCTGGGAATCCCCTGGCTTCTTTTTCAGGAGATTAAGGACAAATGCTGGGCTGCCTGACTCCTCAGAATCCTTGCTTCTACCAGACCCTCCTAATGCTTGAATCTCTTTTGATATCTCTGGTAAGCTCTCTATATCCTCCCTGCATAGGCATCTTTACACTCTCCTCCCAGTTAAAAAAAAAATTGAAACATATTACAAGTTTTTTTTTACATATTACACAATATACATTAATGCACACGCGGGGTAAAAATATTTTCAAATGGATGCCATTTTTCTTGTAACTGCATACGCTACCATTTTTTGTCCCTCCATTGAGGTGAGAGCCTCTTCAAAGGTAACAAGGACAAGCACAGAACACGGGAACAAAATGCATCCCATATTACAACAATTTCATTAAAAAATACAGTTACATTAGAAGCAATTGAGACCGATCTACACATAACGTACACATCAGCATAAACGGGTGAAAAAAAACAGACACAAATTGCTTTACAAATAAAAAAATCCTCAAAACAGGAGTCCTGGTCATCACCAGCCACTCCCTGGATGCTCACAATTCTGCACTCCATCCCGCAAGACAGATTATAAAATTAGACACTAAGGGGTAGATTTTCAAAGGGTTACGTGCGTAACTTACGCGCGTGACCCCGAAAACCGACCCCTGCGCGCGCAAGCCCCGGGACGCGCGTATGTCCCGGGGCTTTCAAAAATGGGTGGTCCAGGGGCGGGGCCGGGGCGGCGGTCCCGAGTCCTCTGGCACGGCGGCCGCGCCGGAGGTTCACGCGCCGGCAGCTGGCTGGCGCATGCAAGTTACGCCTGCCAGAGGCAGGCGTAACTCGACGAAATAAGGTAGGGGGGGATTTAGGTAGGGCTGGGGGTGGCTTAGATAGGGGAAGGGAAGGAAAGGTGGGGGGGGGGTGGGGGAGCTAAAAAAAAAGTTCCCTCCAAGGCCGCTCTGATTTCAGAGCGGCCTTGGAGGGAACGGGGAAAGCCATCGGGGGGGCTCCCCTTGGGCTCGGCGCGCGCCCTTAGGGGCTAATTTTAAATCCTACGTGCGTGAGGTACATTTGTGCGCGCTGCCGCACGCATGTTATAAAATCCGGGGTCAGCGCGCGCAAGGGGGTGCACACTTGTGCACCTTGCGCGCGCCGAGCCCAAGGGGAGCCCCGATATGTACAGTACTTTTAGGGTTATATTAATGAGCAGTTCCCAGGGGCAAGCACACCACAGTGCCCCCCCCCCCCCCCCAACTCTGGAGACAACTCAGTCACGTGATCAACCGGCCTGTTGCAGACTGCTGGAGCCATGTGACTTCCTTGCACTGTTTGATTGGCCTGGCCACCTGGGGGTGATGTTATGGAGGTTGGTACCTGAAACAAATAAAGATGGAGGCCGCCTTCCGTGAGAGAGAGGGATGGGGCTGAGGGCAGAAGATTACTTGACCGATGAGGTCAGTTCTCATGCTGAGATTCACAGGAGAGGCAGGTGCAGACCTATGATGGATGCCGCAGGGATCTTTTGTTCGACGGCAGCTGTTGGATTTGTTTACTTCCTTCTGTCTTGGGAGGCTCCCAGCTGTAACATGCAAAGCAGCTCAAGTGAAGCCTTGGGGGTGGGGAGGGTCTCGTGGTGCTCTTACTGCTGCGAATGCTGATGCTTGGGGTTGGGTCATTTCTGGGGGAAAGAAGGTGAACGCAGCTCTGCCTCTTTTCAGAAGGGAGATCACTTTGTCTGGCCCCATGTGTTGCTTTTCCCCTTCTTCCACCTCTTTAAAGTTTCCTTTCTCTGCTGGGGAGGAGCATTATGGAGGGGAAAGGAAAGATTTGGTGAATTTTTCAGACTAGAAGATTTGGATAAGTTCTTGGAGGAGACGTCCATTAACTGCTATTAATCAGGATGACTTAGGGAATAGCCACTGCTATTAATTGCATCAGTAGCATGGGATCTTCTTAGTGTTTGGGTACTTGCCAGATTCTTTGTGGCCTGCTTTTGGCCTCTGTTGGAAACAGGATGCTGGGCTTGATGGACCCTTGGTCTGACCCAGCATGGCAAGTTCTTATGTTCTTAAGAGAGAGCATAGTGAGAAATAAAGACCTGATTTGATGTTTGTATCGAGAATGTCGGGATATAAAAATCCTAAATAAATAAATAAAGGAAAACTAGGAGAAAAAGAACAATTGAAGGAAAAGGCCTAACGAGCAGCGGGAAGAGGCTTAAAGAGGAGAAACCGAATCCAGGGGTTGAGAAGAGGTAAGAAGGCCAGAAGAATGAAAGAGTGGAGAGGAGCTACATTTTGACGTACTTAGAAACTGAGGGAAGGAGTGAGAGAGAGGAACTCTGTTTAGAGAGGGGAAACCTGGACTGACCATAGGAAGCAGCAGACGAGAGTGACTGCAGTGTTCTATGTCAGCTAAAGTGCGCACAGACAGAGAAAGATGGAGAACTCCAAGACAGACGTGGCAGAGCATAAATCAGTGTCTGGCCTGCACAGAAATAAAGGCAAGTGCAGGATTTAGAGAGAACTTTGTAGTATTAGTGGTGCAAAGAGCAGAGAAAATGGAGTAGCAAGAGACAAATCACCCCACGATTCTGACTGAGGTGTCAGATGAGAAGGGAGAATGTAAAAGGACTGGGAAGGAAAATGGCAGGAGGGGCTTTAGGAGATTCTCGTTGTCCCCATATTTAATTTGGGGAAATGAGTCGAGACGCTGAAAGATGGCAGGCAGAGATTTTAGAACATGAGAAATGCTATGCTGAGTCAAACCAAGCCCATCGAGCCCAGCATCCTGCCTCCGACCATGGTCACAGGTCCCAGAAGATCCCAAAACGTAGATCTAGCTTTCGTTACACCCGGGGATGGCATCGGGTTTTCTCTTCTCTACCTGGCTAATAATGTTTTATGGACTTTTCCTCCAGGAACTTATCCAAACCTCTTTAAAACCCAGTAGGACCCGCGTTTCCTTTAGGCAAACTTGGCGGTTGCCTAAAACACCAAAATGTTAGGGGCGGCATAAACCCACCAGCGCAGACTACAGACGGGGGGGCTGTGCCAGAGCCAATGCTGTCAATGGGAGGGCTGTGCTGGAGCTGGGGGGGGGAAGGGGGAAGGAATGCATGAATGAAGGTTCTCCTAGGGCACCAGGTATTCTTGTACCAGCCCTGAAAACCCAGCTACTACGCTAGTCACCTTGGTCATGTTCTCTGCCAGCAGATTCCACAGCTTGATTGTGCATTGAGTGAAAAAAGTCCTTTCCACAATTTGTTTTAAATCTACTGGGTGTTAGTTTCATGGCGTGCCAGGTTGTTTTAGCCATCCCATCCTTCTCATATTTCTATCATATCCCCTTCTCCGTTTTCTCTTTTCCAAGCTGAAGAGCCCTAACTTGTTTAGCCTTTCTTCCTAGGAATAAAGATGCCTTGAGGAAGTGGTAATAAGTAGATCAGATCCAGAGATAAGGCTTGGTTACATTAGTATCTAGAGTTAAAGTGTGGTGAGTGCCCATTAAGACCCGAAGGTTAAGGATTGTATGTTTGTGTATTTTGTGTTAATGTGATTGTTGAATGTTATTATTATGAATGTATGATTATATGCTGCCCAGAACAATAAGGAAGCCATTTTATCCCCTTTATCATTTTTGTTGCCCTTCTCTGTGCTTTTTCTAGGTCCACTATGACTTTTTTTTGAAGTGGAGTGACCAGAACTGCATAAGTACTCAAGGTGTGGACAAAAGATGGCAGGAAAAAAAAGGATAGATATGTCATTAGTGCAGATGTGATACCATAAATGATAGCGTAAAAAAATACTACTTGAGGAAGAAAATACATGAGAAAATCCAGAAGGGTTGCAGCTTTGAAAACTGAGAGGGAGAAGATCCAGACAAAGGGGACCAGAGAGGAAGGAAGCAAACTGAGAGCAGATAGTATTCTGAAGGTCAAGAGAAAAGATAGAAGCAAACAGACTGAGCCCACCATGTCAAGTGTCAGAAGAAATGAAATAAATCATGGTGAACCTTGAAGATGTAATAGGGCAGACTGACAAACTAAAAAGTAGCAAATCATCTGGACCAGATGGTATACACCCCAGATTTCAGAAAGAACTGAAAAATGGAACTGAAGGTCTATTACTAGTAATTTGTAATCTATCATGAAATCATCTATTGTACCTCAAGATTGGAGGGTAGCCAACATAATACCATTTTAAGAAGGGCTCCGGGGTGATCTAGAAACTATAGCTTGGCGAGCCTGATGTCAATGTTGGGAACAATCATAGAAAATATTATAAGGCTGAGGTGAATAAACTAGGGGCAGGCGGGGGGGGGGGGGGGAGAGATCTAGGGGTGAGAGAATAATGAGTACCTTCATGTGGTGGAGACCCTGCTGCATAATATCTAGACTAAATCTCAGACAGGCGATTACTACTATTGAAGTATGATAGGAAGCAAAAACAAAAAGTCATACTGGCTGCATGTCGCTCAAGATAAAACGGTGCCCACACTTAGCCTAAGCAATAGGAATAATGATGGTGACAGTGATAGTGCTGAATCTTCAGCTGAAGATAAAACCCCTAGCGCAGCTATAGGCCAAGATGACATTGTTCTTGGACCCATTGTAGCAGTCAACTCGACTTAACCATAGAAGCCAATGAAAAAATTAAAAGGATTATCTACTATAGGTGGATACAAAGGAAATGATGTACTGCTATCTTCATGCCATTAACCCCGTATTTAAATCTCTGGGATACACAACGAGAACCTGCCAAACAATGGAAGAAAGGACAATTATATCAAAGGATAAGTTGCAAAAGACAATGGATAAAAATGTAAGATCCTTGTTTGGACAAATTGTAGGACATAAGCACTTCAATGACAACATTTTAAAACCGTTGAAGGAGGATGCTGCCAGACAGCTGAAAAAGAAGGGACGGCAGAAAGGGAGCCCAGGGGCGAGGCGTCAGAGCATTTAAAGAACAGCACAAGAGCAGGGGTGCCCTGGAGGAGGCCGGGGAGGCAACTGGTGGGGTGACCCTGGGGGATGGGTATGCGGTAGGATAGGCCAGGAGACAAGATGAGGAAAGGAATCGGGAGACTGAAGAATTGGCAGTTGGGCTCCTGGTCTGTGTGGAGAGGGATAGGTATGCTGGAGTTTTGGAGAGGGCAAGATTACTAAAAGTAAATTTAACACCCAAAGTTAGAAGCATGATAGGTGATATGAACAGGGCATAATCTAAATTAAGGAGCCATCTATTGATATTATGGTTATACATCAGATACAGTATTGTGCAGCAAAAATTATTACTGAGAGAATCTTACCAATACCGGAAGAACAGGAGAAAGATAACAACTCCTCCTTGGAAAAAAAACTATTTTATCTATTTATTTATAAAATTTACGATACACTAATCTACAAATCACAACAGATGACAGCAAACTGTCACAATTCTGCCCGCTACGCAGGCCCCCCTGCCGGCAGATGTAATCAGCGAATGTCGCTCACAGCTGCTGTAGTCACCCTCTTGCTGATACCACGAGGAGGCGACTTGAGCCCTCTTAAGCCAGCCTGTCCATTCTCTCGGTGTCTCTTTATGGAGACACCTCAGCTCATAGACTTGGCCATCTGTGCTTCAGTGCCTTGCTTTCCTTCCTTGTGGCCTACCATGGCCTCCTGCCTTGCCTTGTGGCCTACCTTTGCTCTACATACAGCCTTCCAGGCCTCCTTGCCTTGCACTGCAGAATTCTAGACCTCCTCTCTGTGCTCTGTGGCCTCTTGGGCCTTCCTGCCTTGTTCAGTGACCTCCTGGGCCTCCTGTCCTGTTTTGAAGCTTTTGGGCCTTCTAGGATTGCCTAGCCAGCCTTGTGACCTGTTTGGGGGGGGGGGGGGATATGATAGAGGTGTTTAAAATCATGAGAGGTCTAGAACAGGTAAATGTGAATCAGTTATTTACTCTTTCGGATAATAGAAGGACTAGGGGGCACTCCATGAAGTTAGCATGTGGCACATGTAAAACTAATCAGAGAAAGTTCTTTTTCACTCAACGCACAATTAAACTGTGGAATTTGTTGCCAGAGGATGTGATTAGTGCAGTTAGTATAGCTGGGTTTAAAAAAGGATTGGATAAGTTCTTGGAAGAGAAGTCCATTACCTGCTATTAATTAAGTTGACTTAGAAAATAGCCACTGCTATTACTAGCAACAGTAACTTTATTTATTTATATACCGACATTCGATCTCAATATCACACCGGTTTACATTCAGGTACTTCCCTATCCCCAGAGGGCTTACAATCTGAGGGGGTCATTTATCAAAATGCAATAGGCCCTTACCGCATGCGAAAATGTGTTTAATGCATGTGATTGCACCGTGACTATGTGGTAAGGTTTCATTGCCCTTTGTGATGTCTCCCGTAAAGCCTATTTCAGGTGAATTGAAGGGAGGGGGAGAGAGGGGGAGAGAGAGAGAGAGAGAGAGAGAGAGAGAGAGAGAGAGAGAGAGACTGGCCATAATGACATGGCCCATAGGTAGGTATTTGTATCCCTATGGTAGGCCCACCTAGTAACTCGAGGTCGGGATTAGGTAAGAGTGTAGGGGGTTAGGGGCCACTTTGACATTCTACGTGACACCTACGAACAGAACAGTGGTATCTTGTGAAGATTTGATGGCCTTCGGAGTGAGGAAACTCACTCCAAGATGAGATTTGGGCAATGTTCTCTCAACCTAGCTTGATGCATCAAGCTAGGTTGAGAGAACATTGCCCAAATCTCATCTTGATGCATCAAGCTAGGTTGAGAGAACATTGCCCAAATCTCATCTTGGAGTGAGTTTCCTCACTCCGAAGGTCATCAAATCTTCATGAGACCACTGTTCTGTTCGTAGGTGTCACGTACAATGTCAAAGTCCCTAACCCCTACACTCTTACCTAATCCCCACCTCGAGTTACTAGGTGGGCCTACCATAGGGATACAAATACCTACCTATGGGCCATGTCATTATGGCCAGTCTCTCTCTCTCGTCCCCTAGTGGTTGAATGCAGGAAATACAACAGGTCGGCACTTATCGCAATTTGCACTAACTTAGCTCTTTGCTATATTATATTAGCTCTTTGCTATATTATATTTTGCTATATTAGCATAAAACACACCCCTTTTGCTATCACATGTGATACTTACTGCACTTTGATAAATCCAGGCCTAAGTTTGTACCTGAGGCAATGGAGGGTAAAGTGACATGCCCAAGGTCATAAGGAGCAACAGCAGGACTCAAACCCTGGGCTCCTGGTTCATAGGCCACTGCTCTAACCACTAGGCTATTCCTCCTCCCACGACATGGAACATGGAATAGATTTAGTTTTTGGGTACTTGCCAGGTTCTTATGGCCTGGATTGGCCTCTGTTGGAAACAGGATGCTGGGCTTGATGGACCCTTGGTCTGACCCAGTATGGCATGTTCTTATGTTGCCTCTGTCCTTGCCAGTCCTTGTCTTGTCCTGTCCAGTACTGTCCTGCCCTACCCAGTCCAGTTCAGTCCCTTGTCTGTTTCCCTGGCCTTGTGCTAGTCCTCGGGTCCCAATCTGGCCTTGATTCCAACCTGTGGCTTCTGCCTTGTCAGTATACATTCCTGCCTGCCCTCAGTCCCAGCCTGTACCATGCTCCAGCTTCCGGCCTGTGATGTGTTCCAGCACCAGCCATGTTTCCAGTTAAGCGCTGCCGGCCTCCAGAGACCAAGGGCTCAACCTGTGGGGGAGGTGGCTAGTATAGGCAGAAGACAATGTCCAGTCCTTCCCTCCAGCCCTGTGTCATTTTTGCAGGGGTGATCCCTGATTACATCCTGCCGGACCATGACAAAAGAATCACAGGTAGCAAGTAAACCTAATATAACAGAACTACAATGGACAGCATCAAATAAAAAGAGTAACAGATAAGTATGAGAAAAAAAATAGTGTGAAAGCTTGCTGGGCAGACTGGATGGGCCGTTTGGTCATCTTCTGCTGTCATTTCTATTTGTTTAAGTAGACAATAAGAGAACATTTTCCATTTCACATGGTACATAATCAAAGAGTTCTGACAACAGGAAGTGTGTAGCAATCATTCATACCAATCTAGGTAGAGTCAGGCAGAAAATGCACAGGTGCATTATTAAATCACTGCGTGCAGAAGTGTCACTGGTAGATGCAAACCTCAAAGCACTGAGAACGCCAAAAGCACTGAGAAAAATCCAAAACATAAAGCTAAGATATGCTGCATTAACTGAAGAAGCCCAAAAGCTGCAAAAATATGAAAAAACAAAAAAAAACCCCAAAAAATAGGCACCAAAATAAAATATTTAGAGAGAAACCAAAGGGAATTGGGACAGAGCTGTTAAAACACCATCAATTAAAGAAGAAACAGAACAGTTTTGAAGAGATTTGTATGAAGATCCTGTAGAACATAACAGAGAAACAGAACTGTTGCCCAGCGAGAGGACTGTAGAACGGGCAAACATGAAATCTGTGAAATGGCCTGAAGTTACAATGACTGAGCTGTAAGCCAATTTAGAACAAGGCCCACATTGGAAGTGCGCTGACCCTGATGAGGTGCGCAATTTTTGGCTCAAATATTTGACCTCTCACCACCAACATCTGGCTAACTGTAAAAACCAGTTGATCAGACAGCCAGAATTAAGTCCACCATGGCTAATATCAGGAAGAACATTCGTCCTGCCACAGGGAGAGCCAAATAATGTCCCCAGAAGCTACTGACCAATAACTTGCTTGCCTACAAACTTGCCTGCTTGCCTACAATCTATAAGCTGTTCACTGCAGTCGACTCAGATATTTATATGACCACATTGATTCTAATAAAATCTTGGCAAAAGAACAGAAGGATAACAAGGAGCATATGAAACCAAAGATCATCTAATACTGAACGAAGCCATTATGAGCAGCTGTGTAAATAGCTGAGTCCTCAGTTTAGCATGGATTGACCATAAGAAGGCCTTTGATAGCATCCCACAATTTTGGAAAATAAATCACCTGGAAATATATAACATATACAAGGGATCCTGGGACGATCTGGGAAACTATAGACCAGTGAGCCTGACTTCAGTGCTGGGAAAAATAGTGGAAACTATTCTAAAGATCAAAATAATAGAGCATATAGAAAGACATGGATTAATGGAGCACAGTCAACATGGATTTACCCAAGGGAAGTCTTGCCTAACAAATCTGCTTCATTTTTTGAAGGGGTTAATAAACATGTGGACAAAGGTGAACCGGTAGATGTAGTGTATTTGGATTTTCAGAAGGCGTTTGACAAAGTCCCTCATGAGAGGCTTCTAAGAAAACTAAAAAGTCATGGGATAGGAGGCGATGTCCTTTCGTGGATTACAAACTGGTTAAAAGACAGGAAACAGACTAGGATTAAATGATCAATTTTCTCAGTGGAAAAGGGTAAACAGTGGAGTGTCTCAGGGATCTGTACTTGGACTGATGCTTTTCAATCTAACTAGATAAATGAAGCTTGACCGACGTGCCCACAAATGCGCAGTAGAGAGCAGCTCTACTGCGCATGTGCGGGCGAGCACGTCAGTCTTAGGCAGCGTCAAAAAAAAACCAAAAAACATGGCGGCAGCGGTGGTAGCAGCGGCAGCGGGCAGCGGTAGCGGGCGGTAGCGGCGGCGGTAGCGGGCGGCAGCGGCGGCGGTAGCGGCGGTGGGCGGTGGCGGTAGCGGTAGCGGGGGCGGGCGGCGGCGGCGGCGGTAGCGGGCGGCAGCGGAGGCGGTAGCGGCGGGCGGCAGTGGCGGCGGTAGCGGTAGTGGCAGCGGGCGGCGGCAGCGGTAGCGGCAGCGGCCAGTAGCGAGGGAGGGAGGAGAGAGAGAGAGGGAGGGAGGGACGGACTAAGTGGGAGGGACGAAGAGAGAGAGTGGGAGGGAGTGATTGAGTGAGGGGGAGGGAGTGAGGGGGAGGGACTGAGTGAGGGGGAGTGAGCGGGACTGAGGGAGAGGGAGGGAGGGAGTGGGACTGAGGGGGAGTGAGTGGGACTGAGGGAGAGGGAGGGAGGGAGTGGGACTGAGGGAGAGTGAGTGGGACTGAGGGAGAGGGGGGGAGGGAGTGGGGACTGAGGGAGAGTGAGTGGGACTGAGTGTGAGTGAGAGGGAGAGAGGGGGAGGGAGTGAGTGAAGACTGAGTGGGAGGGAGGGACTGAGTGAGAGGAGAGGGAGGCTGGGGAGGAGTGGGTGAGTGGGTGGGAGGGAGGTAGGGGAGAGAGAATGAGGGAGGTAGGGGAGAGAGAATGAGGGGGAGGTGAGAGACAGAGGGATGTAGCCCGTTTTAACGGGCTTAACGGCTTGTATAATTATAAATGATCTGGAAAGGAATACAAGTGGGGGATTCAAATTTGCAGATGATACAAAATTATTCAGAGTAGTTAAATCACAAGCGGATTGTGATACATTACAGGAGGACCTTGCGAGACTGGAAGATTGGGCATCCAAATGGCAGATAAAATTTAATGTGAACAAGTGCAAGGAGTTGCATATAGGGAAAAATAACCCTTGCTGTAGTTACAAGATGTTAGGTTCCATATTAGGAGCTACCACCCAGGAAAAAGGTTCTAGGCATCATAGTGGATAATACTTTAAAATCGTCAGCTCAGTGTGCTGCAGCAGTCAAAAAAGCAAACGGAATGTTAGGAATTATTAGAAAGGGAATGGTGAATAAAACAGAAAATGTCATAATGCCTCTGCATCAGTCCATGGTGAGACCACACCTTGAATACTGTGTACAATTCTGTTCACCGCATCTCAAAAAAGATATAGTTACGATGGAGAAGGTACAGAGAAATTAACCAAAATGATAAAGCAGATGGAACAGCTTCCCTCTGAGGAAAGGCTGAAGAGGTTAGGGCTGTTCAGCTTGGAGAAAAGACGGCTGAGGGGGGATATGATAGAGGTGTTTAAGATCAAGAAAATAATGTGAATCGGTTATTTACACTTTCGGAAAATAGAAGGACTAGGGGGCATTCCATGAAGTTAGCAAGTAGCACATTTAAGACTAATCAGCGAAAATTCTTTTTTACTCAACGCACAATAAAGCTCTGGAATTTGTTGCCAGAGGATGTGGTTAGTGCAGTTAGTGTAGCTGGGTTCAAAAAAGGTTTGGATAAGTTCTTGGAGGAGAAGTCCATTAATGGTTATTAATCAAGTTTACTTAGGGAATAGCCACTGCTATTAATTGCATCAGTAGCATGGGATCTTCTTAGTGTTTGGGTAATTGCCAGGTTCTTGTGGCCTGGTTTGGCCTCTGCTGGAAACAGGATGCTGGGCTTGATGGACCCTTGGTCTGACCCAGCAGGGCAATTTCTTATGTTCTTAAGACTAGGAAAGGCAGAGGTTGGTGGACCTTTAAAAAGTCTGAGAAAAGATATATAAGTGGGCTCAGATGACATAGGGTAAACAGGAGGAAGAGAGCTAAGTCGACCATCTACAAAACCTTTCTGTGAATACCCATTAGGGAAGTTCTAAAAAGGGAGGGATATTTTTCTGGGGGTGAAGTGTAAGAAAGTCAAGCGCTCCCTGTTAGAACGTGGAGCTGAGGGGGGATGATATGTAAGGGATAGAAGGGTAAAAAAAAGACAGTTTTAACAAGAATTAGGTAGGCCCACCTTAAAAGCAAAACAGAAACCTGCTGATTCACTTGGCGAGTCCAAACAGGCTGGTAGTGGAGAGAGACCTAAGGAAGAAAACGTGATTAAGAACCAGGAATCCTAGCCAGGGAACCTGACATTAGTAGTCCCCAGAAGGGCTGTCACCCTCCGAGGGAAGAGAGAGGGAAAACACCTTTTAAAACCTACATTAAAGTGAGGTCTGTGTCCTGAAGAGTTATTTTAAAAGAAGCAGCACTTGGTCTTGAGAAATAAGGAGAAAGCAAGGGAGAGAACCAGGACTGGACTCCCACAGTACATTTCCCCCTCCTCCTGGCTCCCAGCCAGCCTAAAAGCCTTCAGTCCAATCCAGAGTCTCCCCTCCTGCTTTATCAGCAGCAGGTGAGGGCAAGAAGCATCGAGGAGAGGAAGAAAATGATCTACAGAGCAGGCATCTTTCCTCATGCTCCTGCTTTCACATCCAGGCCCCATGGGGTGAAGAGAGCATCAGCAGCCTCACTGCCAGGCCAGGCGGAGGAAGATGAAGTTGGTGTCCTGCTGGGCCCATATGAAGAGGAGTTGGTGATATCTCGCTCTGATCTGGATGAAGGAGGAAGGAACAACCTCCCACTGGGCCAGGAAGAGGAGAAGGAAGCAAGAGCAGCTTCCTGCCATACCCAGTAAAAGAGAAGTCAGTCAGCTCCTGCCCAGACTGATGAGGAAAGATCAGTCTTCTGCTGGCTCTGCGACACACCTCCCAGGACTCTGCGACACACCTGCTGAGAACGGAACCACTGTTCTAAAACCTTAGACACCTCCTGATGGGGAGTGACTGAAAAACACTACACCTCTCTGATGTCAATGCTAGGTGTCTATGAAGGAACATATTTAGGACCCCCCCCAGGAAGTGGCATTTCCATAGAAGAAAAAGCATAAGGACAAGGGGCCATCACATGAAGCTGAAGGGAGAGAGGAGCCTCATCGGGAATGTGGGGAAAATGTGTTTTCACTGAAAGGGTGGTAGACACCCAGAACAGACTTCCAGCGGATCTTAAAGGAGCAAAAACAGTGGGAGAATTCAAGCATTCACAGGACAGACACAAAGAAAGCTTTGTTGGGAGAGGTAGTGTGGGGAAGAGAGAAAGGGAAAGGCTACAGATTGATTGAGGAAGACCCATGACAGTTCGGAAAGCACACTCATATGGGACAGAGGGTGGATGGACCAAGTAGTCTTTATCTGCTGACATCCAATAGATGTCACTGTTGTAATGATGCCTTTTTCACATTGCTGTATCATGCAGAAGGTCTTCTGACTGCTTGCGAGAGAAATGATGCTATTTGCATCCCTCGGTTAATGATTTGACAGCGTACGTGTGTGAGTGAGTCATGTAGCTGCTGCAAAGAATAGTTATGCTATTTGATATTGACACAACAGTTTTAACTGGCTTTTTCTCACATCTCAAAGAACTGAAATCAAATATGATCATTGCAATGTCCTTCCATGGGTATCTGGGAGTGGATGCTGTCCAAGTACTGCTTATGGCTGTACACACCTTGCTACAAACTGAAGGCCCTGAGTTCTTTGACCTATATATGACATTTGACTCTCATCACCTCAGGAATGGCATCTTTTCCGAGGACTTATTGAGCTTTGGTTGATTTCCTCTCTGCTCACTGAGTGGCTGCTCAGGACAAGTCTTTTGTCTCCCTCTTCAGCTTCCCTCTTTAGCTCAGGTCCCTCAGGGTTAGGTTTCAAAAACATTTTTTTTCCTCTGTAACATGGCTTGGTTGTAGCTCTTTCTATTCCTCTTCATAAGCTTGATTTGTAGGAGCATATACGTTTTCTCACTGGCAAACCTCTGCAACGAGAGTAAGAAGTGGTAGGTGTAGGTGTGGTAATTCCATTGTAGGTGGTGAAGGGGAGGAACTGAGATTTTACAGATAGACTAAAGATCCCTCTTTTTGTAATTCTGTGCCCTTGCATCCTTATCCTGCATAATCCATTTGAACTCAAATGAGTCATTTAAATATATTAGTCAATAAGATCTGAAGATGGCGAAACAATGTGACAAGGCGATAGCTAAAGCCAGAAGAATGCTGGGCTGCATAGAGAGAGGAATAACCAGTAAGAAAAAGGAGGTGATAATCCTCCTTTTGGATCCTCCTTTTGGGTACTTGCCAGGTTCTTATGGCCTGGATTGGCCACTGTTGGAAACAGGATGCTGGGCTTGATGGACCCTTGGTCTGACCCAGTATGGCATTTTCTTATGTTCTTATGTTCCCCTTGTGCAGGTCCTTGGTGAGGCCTCATTTGGAGGACTGTGTTCAGTTCTGGAGTCCATATCTGAAGGGGGATAAATACAGGATGGAGGTGGTCCAGAGAAGAGCGACCAAAATGGTGTAGAGTCTCCATTAGAAGACCTATGAGGAGAGACTGAAGGACCTAAATATGTACACCTTGGAAGAGAGGAGGTGCAGGGGAGATAAGATACAGACCTTCAGGTACCTGAAAGGTTTTAATGATGCACAATCGACAAACCTTTTGCATTGGAAAGAAAGTAGAACTGGGGGTCACAAAATGAAACTTCAGGGAGGACGACTCAGAACCAATGTCAGGAAATATTTCTTTATGGAGAGGGTGGTAGATGCCTGGGATGCCTTTCTGGAGGAGGTGGTGAAGACAAAAACAGTGAAAGATTTCAAAGGGGCATGGGATAAACACTGTGGATCCCTAAAGGCTAGAGGTTGGAAATAAAGAAAAGAGTGCATGGTAATAACTTGCTGGTGCGGCGGTTACTACCCTTAACCATTAAGCCTATATACTGTTAAACTCAACTCCATCATTGCTCTCTGCTTCAACTTCAAGGGGTAACAGGGAATTGGATTCCGACAATAACCAATGAGGACCCTGACTTTTATGGTCTGCAAACTGATAAGCATGGAGGTAACCTGCACGGCGTGGCACATATTACCATAAGCTTGCTGGGCAGACTGGATGGACCATTTGGTCCTTTTCTGCCATCATTTCTATGTTTTTATATAAGATTTCAACAACTACCAACACACCTTTGTCAGGTGGCTGACAAAATTAAAGCTAAAAGAACAGCATTCAAGAAATATAAAAGATCCCAAAGGGAGGAGCACAAAGAAGAATATTTGATTCAACTGAGGGAGACAAAGAAATTAATCAAGTTGGCAAAAAGTCAAGCGGAAGAGAGGATTGCCAAGGAGATAAAAAATGGTGACAAAACATTTTTCAGATACATCAGCGAAAAGAGAAAAGTCCAAAGTGGTATAGTGAAATTGAAAGGTGGAAATGATCAATGTGTGGAGAGAGATGAAGAAATGGCAGAAATATTAAACGAATACTTCAGCTCTGTGTTCACTAAAGAAGACCCTGGAGAAGGACCATCTCTACACAACAAGAAACTGGAGGGAAGTGGAATAGATGAAAATCCTTTTACAGTAGAAAATGTATGGGAAGAGCTAAAGAATCTGAAAGTGGACAAAGCCATGGGACCTGATGGGATTCATCCAAGGATACTGAGGGAGCTCAGAGATGTGCTGGTGGGTCCGCTGTGTGACCAATTCAATAGATCCCTAGAAACGGGAGTGGTGCCGAGTGATTGGAGAAGAGCGGTGGTGGTCCCGCTTCACAAGAGTGGGAACAGAGAGGAGGCTGATAACTACAGACCGGTTAGCCTCACTTCGGTGGTGGGAAAAGTAATGGAGTCACTATTGAAAGAGAGAATAGTGAACTATCTACAGTCCAGAGAATTGATGGACCAGAGGCAGCATGGATTCACCAGGGGAAGATCCTGTCAGACAAATCTGATTGACTTTTTTGACTGGGTAACCAAGGAATTGGATCAAGGAAGAGCGCTCGATGTCATCTACTTGGATTTCAGCAAAGCTTTTGATACGGTTCCGCACAGGAGACTGGTGAATAAAACGAGAAGCTTAGGAGTGAGTGCTGAGGTGGTGACCTGGATTGCAAACTGGTTGATGGACAGAAGACAATGTGTGATGGTAAATGGAACTTTCTCTGAAGAGAGAGCGGTTTTAAGTGGTGTACCGCAAGGATCGGTGTTGGGACCGGTCCTGTTCAATATCTTTGTGAGCGACATTGCGGACGGGATAGAAGGTAAGGTTTGTCTTTTTGCGGATGACACTAAGATCTGCAACAGAGTGGATACGCCAGAAGGAGTGGAGAGAATGAGACGGGATTTAAGGAAACTGGAAGAGTGGTCGAAGATATGGCAGCTGAGATTCAATGCCAAGAAGTGCAAAGTCATGCATATGGGGAGTGGAAATCCGAATGAACTGTATTCGATAGGGGGGGAACGGTTGATGTGCACGGAGCAGGAGAGAGACCTTGGGGTGATAGTGTCTAATGATATGAAGTCTGCGAAACAATGCGACAAGGCGATAGCAAAAGTCAGAAGAATGCTGGGCTGCATAGAGAGAGGAATATCGAGTAAGAAAAGGGAAGTGATTATCCCCTTGTACAGGTCCTTGGTGAGGCCTCACCTGGAGTACTGTGTTCAGTTCTGGAGACCGTATCTACAAAGAGACAAAGACAAGATGGAAGCGGTACAGAGAAGGGCGACCAGGAAGGTGGAGGGTCTTCATCGAGGAGAGATTGAAGAATCTAAATATGTACTCCCTGGAGGAAAGGAGGAGCAGGGGTGATATGATTCAGACTTTCAGATACTTGAAAAATTTTAATGATCCAAAGACAACGACAAACCTTTTCCATTAGAAAAAAATCAGCAGAACCAGAGGTCACGAGCTGAGGCTCCAGGGAGGAAGACTAAGAACCAATGTCAGGAAATATTTCTTCACGGAAAGGGTGGTGGATGCCTGGAATGCCCTTCCGGAGGAAGTAGTGAAGTCTAAAACTGTGAAGGACTTCAAAGGGGCGTGGGATAAACACTGTGGATCCATCAAGTCTGGAGGGCGTGAATAAAGAGGAGGCAGCAAAACACTGCACGGAGCGGCAGTAGCCACAGAGGCATTCACGGAGCGGAAGGATGGAGGGCTGCCATCTCCAAAAAAAACAAAAAAAACAAACAAAAAAAAAACCAAAACAGGGGTGGGTAAGAGTATGGGGCAGGGGTGTGGCCACTTGTTACAGCGGTTGCTACCCCTAATTGAGCTGGATGTTCACTTGGATGCAGATATGGCGCTGCTCTCTACATTGGTGATGGGGTGGAGGAGAATTAGGGCTGGAGGGTACTGGAAGCCAATAGTAACAGGTGGGAGAGAGAAAAAGGGAAAAAAAATGGATAAAGTGCGTAGCTTGCTGGGCAGACTGGATGGGCCGCTTGGTCTTCTTCTGCCGTCATTTCTATGTTTCTATGTTTCTATGTTTCTATATGTTTCACCTTGTGTTGCAATCGTGGACCCCTGGCCCGAGGTGGTGTTGGTGCCACCTGTGGGGGAATCCCTCACAGATCCCCACCTTCGGGTGGCAAGGCCAGATGGGAAGCAGAGGCCAGCGAGCTTCGCCATTACCAGCCCACGTGTCCCACAGGTTGAGCCCTTGGGTACCGGGGCTGGCTGGTCTTAGGTGGACCTCTGCGTGGATGATCCCAGGAAGTTGGCGAGAGAGCACGGTGGCAGCCAGGAGAGGAAGGCCCGAGGCCGAAGCCAAAGGTGGAGTCAGATCCAGTCCAGTAAACAAGGTGGGCGGCGGAGAACGTGATCAAATCCGGTCCAGAGGTCAGAGGCAGGCGGCAGGATGCGTGGTCAGGTCCGGTCCAAAGATCAGGCAGGTAGAGATCCATCTGAGGAAGCAAGGAACAAGCGAGAACTGGATCGAGGAGATCAGGTTAGTGTGTTTAAAAAAGGATTGGATAAGTTCTTGGTGGAGAAGTCCATTACCTGCTATTAATTAAGTTGACTTAGATAATAACCATCGCTATTACTAGCAAAGGTAACATGGAATAGACTTAGTTTTTGGGTACTTTCCAGGTTCTTATGGCCTGGATTGGCCACTGTTGGAAACAGGATGCTGGGCTTGATGGACCCTTGGTCTGACCCAGTATGGCATGTTCTTATGTTCTTAAGTTCTTAGGAGCAGAAGCAGGAGCCAGAGACGGGTGCAGGGACAGGAACACAGGAACTGGAACAGCAACTCTGGAACTCGAGCAAACAAGAGCAAGGAGACCCGTTGCCAAGGCAAGCTCTGACTGTCAGAGCTTGCCTTATATACTCAAGGCTGGAAACGTCATCACCAGGGGCCGCGGGAGCTTTTCCCGCTGCAGCCCCTTTAAATCCTGGCCAGCGGCACACGCACCTAGGAGTAAGGGCCAAGCAGGGTGGCTGCGATGGCATGGGTGGCATGATGTCATTCCCTCACCATGGCTGGGAGGCGGCCCGTGCGGATGTTGAAGCAGCAGCATCCCTCCGCTGCGGAGGGGAGAGCGAGGAGCAATCCTGGCCTGAGCCGGGAGGCGGCAGGACCACGGCGACGGCCACCAGGTGTGGCCAAAGAGAGAAGGTCCGTGGCACGGGCCTGGTGCTGGGAGATAAGATCAGGCTTCTTGAGACCGGGAATTGTAACAGTACTCTCCTCCCTTACGGCCCTCCCCAGGAGGTCTGGGCTTACCGGGATGAGCTGGGTGGAACTGTCTCAAAAGTTCTTTGTCCAGTATGTTAGAAGCTGGCTCCCACGAATTCTCTTCGGGGCCATTTCCCTCCCAGGAGACAAGGTACTCCCACCTTCATCCTCTCTTCTGGATGTCGAGGACCTCTTGAACCTGGTAGGTAGCAGAGGAGGTTCGGGAGGTTTGTGAGATGGCCATGATAGGATCAGCGACTTGAGGAACAAAGCATGGAATGTGCTGTGGATTTATAAGGAGTGCGGGAAATGGAGCTGGTAGGAGACTGGTCCTACACATCTGGCAACTGAGAATGGACCAATGTTTTTTGGTGCCAACCGCTGTGAAGGCAATTTCAGGCATATGTGGCATGTGCTCAGCCACACTTTATCTCCTGGGTGGAAGACTGGTGCTGGTCTGCGGTGAGCGTCAGTAGTTCTCTTGGCGTGGTTGGCGGCCTCCTGGAGCATGTCAGCCGTAGACAATAGAGAACGGTGAGGCTCCAGTGGATTCACAGACGTGGGAATTATGTGAAAATTCTGCCCAGGGTAACAGTTGCGCCCAATTGTCCTGTTGCTCGTTGGCGTAGGCCCTCAGGAAAGTTTTTAGGAAAAGATTGGTGCGCTCTGCCTGCCCATTCGCTTAAGGATGGTAAGCGGTGGTGAGGCATAACTTTATCCCAAACTTTTGGCAGAGGACTCGCCAGTACCTGGCTACAAACTGGGGCCCGCGGTCAGAGGTGATATACTTGCACAGACCGTGTAGCTGAAAGATGTGGATAAAGAAAAGGCGGGCCAGTTCGGGACTAGATAGCAGAGCGGGAAGAGGGACGAAATGGGCCATCTTACAAAAGCGGTTCGTGATTACCCAGATCGTGGTATGGCCGTCGGACTTAGGGAGGTCCACCATGAAGTCCATGGATATATGAACTCATGGAGCCTTTGGAATGGGTAAGGATTGGAGGAGCCCCCATGGCCAACCCACGGGCACCTTCTGTTGGGCACATGTGGCGTAGGAATCCACATAGGCTTGGGCGTCCTGGATCATGTTGGGCCACCAGTAGTACCGCTGGAGGAGACTTAAAGTGCGAACCCATCCGGGGTGCCCAGCGAGACGGGATTCATGAGCCCAGTGCAAGACCCTTTCGCGGAGTCTGCGGGAAACTACCATCTTCCCGACGGGCACTGGATTGGAGGCAAGCAGGTGGATGCGAGCAGGGTCAATAATGTGTTGAGGAGCGTCGGGTACGTCTTCCAGTTCAAATGAGTGTGACAGCGCGTCTGCTTGTAGGTTCTTCTCTCCCGGGAGGTATCTGAGGTCCAAATCAAATCGAGAAAAGAAAAGCAACTAACGAACTTGCCTGTCGTTGAGACGCTGGGCTTGTTTCAGGTGCTCGAGATTCTTGTGGTCGGTGTAGACAACAAACTGGTGTTGTGCTCCCTCGAGCCAGAGGCGCCATTCTTCAAGGGCCAGCTTGATGGCAAGCAACTCGCGATCTCCGACTCCATAGTTGCTTTCAGTGGGTGAGAACTTGTGGAAATAAAATGAGCACGGATGGAGCTTGCCCTTGGGAAAACATTGGCTGAGGACGGCCCCAACTTCTACAGAGGAGGCGTCCACATCGATGAAGAACTTCCAGCTGGGGTCTGGGTGTTGCAGGCAAGATCTTTTAAGAAAAGCCTTCTTGAGGACCTGAAACACCGAAATGGCTTCTGGTGTCCAATTCTTCGAGTCCGCACCCTTCTTGGTGAGGGCTGTGAGGGGCACTGCAATGACAGAGTAATTGGCGATGAACTGGTGGTAGTAGCTGGTGAATCCCAAAAAGCGCTGGAGCACGCATGCTGGATGGCTGGGGCCAATCTCGGATTGACTGAAGCTTGCTGGGGTCCATGGCGAAGCTGTCCCTGGATATATAATGTAGCCAAGGAAGGGTAGGCTTGGCTTTTCGAAGACACACTTGTCCAATTTGGCACACAAGTTATGATCCCGGAGGCGCTGAAGGACTAGGCACACATCCTGGTGGTGCATCTGTAGGTCCCGGGAGTAAATCAGGATGTCATCCAGATAGACAAGTACTTTGGAGTAGAGCAGGTCCCGGAATATTTCATTCATCATTCGTTGGAAGACCACCGGGATGTTGCAAGGCTGAAGGGCATTACGAGATACTCGTAATGCCCATCTTGAGTGTTGAGGGCGATCTTCCAGACGTCCGTGGGCTGAATCCGGAGCAGGATGTAGGCATCCCTTAAGTCGAGCTTGGAGAAGATGGTGGCACCTTGTAGGCTGTCGAAGAGCTCGTTGATTAGGGGTAGCGGATATTTATCTTTACAGGTGATGACATTGAGGCCCCTGTAATCAATACAGGTGTGCAGGGACCTGTCCTTCTTGGTTATATAGAAGAAGCCAGTCCCTGCAGGTGATGAAGAGGGCCTGATAAAGCCTTTAGCCAGGTTTTTCTTGATGTAATCGGCCATCGCCTGAGTTTCAGGAATGGAAAGTGAATAGACCCAACTCCGAGGGAGAGAGGTCCCGATCAAGAGTTCGATGACACAGTCAGATTTTCGGAGAGGTGGTAGGGTGTCGGCCTTCTGCTTAGAGAAAACGTTGGCGTAGTCGGAGTAAGGTGCTGGAATCCCAGGGGTTGGAGTGGCAAGGGAGAGAGGCCGAGGAATCTGCACTGGTCCAGCAGGCTTCAAACAGGATTCCCGGCAGCGAGGACCCCACTCTGAGAGCTGCAGGGTGGCCCAGTCGAACTGGGGGACGTGGCGTTGGAGTCACAGCAGGCCCAAAACCACCGGATGGACTTTCCCAAAATGTAGAACTCAATTTCCTCGTGGTGGAGGGCTCCGACTTGCAGTTGGACAGGTACAGTGACTCGGGATATCCTCCTCTGCCACGGAGGATATCCCGTGTATGGAGGTGATGGAGAGGGTTACCTCAAGCATTTTGATGGGAATTTGCAGGTAATGCGCCAGGTTCTCCCACAGGAAGTTCCCACCAGCTCCTGAGTCAACCAGGACTAATGTTGGAAAGGAGCAGGTGCCACAAGTGAATCTGGCAGGAAGAGAGAGCTGAAGGGCTGGATTGGCAGCGCTTGGGGTCAGGACCCCTGCTGGCCCTAGGCCGGGGAGTTTCCCGGATGGACTGTGCATTTGGTCAGATGATGCCCCACGGCTCCACAATACAGACAGAGCCCCGACTGTCTTCTGTGAAGGCATTCTTTGGGGGATAATTTGCCCCGACCCAACTGCACTGGTTCTTCGGAAGTTCGGGGACTTGAAGCTTCCGACTGGGTCCCCCCTCTGGTGTGAGCCAAATGAGATACTTCAGAAGGAGAGTGACAGGAAGGCCGCAGCTCCCGGCTGCGCTCTTCGACCCGACAATCAGTACGACCAGCTAGGTCAATCAGCCCCGCCAGGGAGTCGGGCAATTCGCAGGCTGCGAGTTCGCCCTTTCCCTACATTTTTACAGATATTTTTGGAGGGGTTTGGGAGTGGGGGCTTGGGTAGGCAGGCCTCGTTTTTTTTACATTGGAGTGGGGGTCAGAGAATCAGCCCGCTAGGCCTGCAAGGCTGATTTTTGTTTTTTAAAGGCAGATATAACTGGCTATAATTCTTTTAAATTTAATTGGATAATGTATCCATTTTAGGGAATATTGGTCTCTAGAGGTTTAGATAATTGTGAATTGATGCAAATCATGTTAAAAGAGGTCTGGAAGGATGCATACAGTCTGAGAAGCCCTCTGCCCTTAAAAAGCCATCGATAGAATGCAAACAGTCCATCTGAAACCCCAAACCAGGAAGGTGATGACTCAGAAGGGGGCAGTATGCTTTTTCCCCGAGGTGAAAGAAATTCAGTTGGAGTCAAATGGGAAGAAAGGAAGGCTGAAGCCAAGAATGAGAGCTCCAGGATATGAACTGCTGATAGGCAGGCAAACAGCAGAGGCCTGGAACCTAAAATGGGGAGGCCACAGAAAGAATCCAGAGGACATATCTGAGACCTGAAAGAAAGGAGAGCGTGACACAAACTGAAATCGGCAATAATTTCGCTTTTTTTCTCTTCTTGAAAACCTTATGTGGATAAAAGAGAGAGAGAGACAATTGCATTACAGTTTCAAAGTCCTATTCCTAGAGGTCTCAGTTAGGTAAAATGTCCCATAGAAAGGAAGAGGAGCATGGAATCCCAGAGGAAGTTAGTACAGATCTAACAGATCGTAGACACAAATGGGAATATTGTTGAAGGTGCACAAAGCCCAGTGGCTCCCCACTGGGAAAGTACCAGTGTTATGTGGTCGATTATGACAAAACAAGGATAGGTGCCCAACAGTTGCTTATGCCGAGATATTTAGGTTTGATTGCTGGGTTCACACAATGCCAGAGATGGATCAAATGGAAAAGGAGTAAACCCAGAGTCAGAGAACCGTAGATTTCTCCTGGTCAGAAGATGGGTAAGCATTGTGATTGCTACTCAGATGGGTAGTCCACTAGCAAAGAGGGGCAGAATAATAGAAGGACTAGGGGGCATTCCATGAAGTTAGCAAGT
The DNA here is from genome assembly GCF_901001135.1 of Rhinatrema bivittatum. Classification (NCBI taxonomy): domain Eukaryota; kingdom Metazoa; phylum Chordata; class Amphibia; order Gymnophiona; family Rhinatrematidae; genus Rhinatrema; species Rhinatrema bivittatum. Next base: position 804,985,043 of record NC_042616.1, on the reverse strand, counting down.
AGCACATTTAAGACTAATCGGAGAAAATTCTTTTTCACTCAGTACACAGTAAAGCTCTGGAATTTGTTGCAGAGGATGTGGTTAGTGCAGTTAGTGTAGCTGGGTTCAAAAAAGGTTTGGATAAGTTCTTGGAGGAGAAGTCCATTAACAGCTATTAATCAAGTTTACTTAGGGAATAGCCACTGCTATTAATTGCATCAGTAGCATGGGATCTTCTTAGTGTTTGGGTACTTGCCAGGTTCTTGTGGCCTGGTTTGGCCTCTGTTGGAAGCAGGATGCTGGGCTTGATGGACCCTTGGTCTGACCCAGCATGGCAATTTCTTATGTTCTTATGTTCTTAAGCCTTCTATAGTGGTATCCTCTTCATTTGTAAGACCAAGTGGTGTAAAACACCTATTTAGAAGTATTACAGACTCTGGACTGACCTAGAGAAAGGTTTTCTGATCTACTTCCTGTGTTATCTGTTGAGTGTAACCAAGTGGTTGTGGAATGTGTGGAGAAAAATCCAGTAAGGAGTCCACAATGGGTCCCAATCAGAGTTCACCTGGAAGAATCCCTGCCTGGTGGCAGAGTTTGTCCGGAAACAGAGAGACTAATGGACTTCAACTGGGAAATAGCATGAACCAGGGAAAGACATTTTCACTGCAATTAACAAATGGTAAGTTAAAAGAGCCCAGGCTGAGCTCAGACAGAAGTTAAAAGGTATGCCACTAAGATATGACAGTACAATAGTGGAGTCAGGGCTGTGCACGTATCAGAAGATTATAAAATTAATACTGGAAGCAAGCATCATTTGGATCTCCAATCACATATCTCCTTCAAGAGGGCATGGAGAGTAGGGCTATAGCCACCCATTACAATGGGGGCAACTTGAAAGGGTTTTTGGGCAAGCTCAAACAGGGAGCTAAGGGGAGAGGGCACATAAGAGAGCATATGGCCTGAGAAGCCAACTTAAGAGATCCACTGATAGAAAATCAACAGCCCACCTGAAACCCAAACTAAGAAGTTGCTGAATAAGAAAGCATATTATGTTTTCCCCTTGAGGTGAAAAAGTAAACCAAATGAGGGGAAAAGAAGGCTCGAACCAGGAGTGAGGGTTTTCTGAACGTGAACTGCTGATAGGCAGACAAAGCAGCAAAAGCCTAGACTCTCTTAAAGGGAGGTGAGGAGGAAGGACTGAAGATTGAGAGCTAAATGCAGGTAGTTACACTCCACTTTGTTATAAAAATGTAGCTATTAAGTTAAACAAAACAAAAAAGAAGACACAAAACATTGAGTAATAATTAATACAATAAAATTCCCAACATAGCCATGTTGCAAGCAAGATGCCTGCATATACTCCCAAAATGTATCTTACAAAACAAGAAAAAACAGTAAGTATGAAAGAAAAATGTAATGTACAATAACTGAAGAACCCCCATATAAAATTAATTAGTCCATAGACATCAGAAATGTATTGACACTGGAAGCTTGAAAACCTAAAACAAAAGAAAAACTGAAACACATGATGAAAATTTGTCTCCAAAGGAATATTAGTAAGCATACATTTAAGAATTGTCATGCTGGATCAGATCAAGGTCCGTCGAGCCCAGCACCCTGACTCCAAGAATGGCCAATACAGGTTGCAAGTACCTGGCAGATCCCATAAAGTAGATTTAATTCTTGTTACTGACACCCAGGGATAGCAATGACTTTCTTTAGTCTACCAAGCTAAAGAGCGCTAGCAAGAGTAGCCTCTCATCATAGGAGAGACGTTCCATCCACTTTATCCACTTTCATTGTCTCCTCGGTACCTTTTCTAATTCCGCTATGTTTTTCCTGAAATGAGCTGGCCAGAACTGCACACAATACTCAAGGCTGCAGTTGCACCACGATTCAATACAGAAGCAATATGATATTTTCCATTTTCTTCTCCATTCATGTTTGGATCATTCCTGACACTCTATTTGCTCTTTTTGATCACAGCTGCATAGAGTACTGAGCATTTCAATGTATTGTCCAGAGAACTCTAAGCTCCTTTTCTTGCGTAATGACTCCCAATATAGAATCTAGCATCCTGTATCTGTAATTGGGATTATTTTTAATGGTTTATATCATTTTGTACTTTCCACATTAAATTTCATCTGCCAATCAGTTGTGCATATTATAAAGTTTGTGTTTGTCTGCTTATGTGCAAATACTTGTAATGGATTGAAAGCACATATATTTTACATGCGTACACATATTTTACATGTGAAAAAAGTATGACTTGCTCACATAAATCCTGATTTAAATGCCCACGTTGGTATATTTTAAAACATGCATGCTGTAGGTTAAATTGTGGCTACAGGTGATTTGCAGATTTAACTAATAATCTTATGATTTATTTACTGACATTCAATCTGAGATATTACATCAGTTTACATTCAGGTACTGTAGGTATTTCTCTATTCCCAGAGGGCTTATAATCTAAGTTTTGTACCTGAGGCAATAGAGGGTAAAGTGACATACCCAAGGTCACAAGGAGCAACAGCAGGACTCGAACCCTGGTCTCCTGGTTTGTAGCCCACTGCTTTAACCACTAGGCTATTCCTACTGGTTCAAAGTTAGTAGTTTTAAAGGAGCAGTTTCTTACACTTCTTTGAAGTAATCAATCAGTTTTACTTTAGCAGCAGATGCACACAAGGTTTAATACACTAAATTGTAATTTTGTTTTTAAGTTTCTAGGATTTACAAAGCAAAGCACTGTTATGAAAAATGAGCATAAACTCATGCATTATCTCCAAGTCAACTTGCTCTTGACAAATATGCAATACCAAACTAATTAAACCAGCTTAAAGATTAATTAAGCCAGTTTGTCTCACCCTTAGCCACTGGCGGGTCACACTCCTGAAGAAATCCAGGACCTATATCACAGCATGCTACAGGGGATCCAGCAACCTGGCAGGCTACTGACAGGAAATAGAACCCAGATGTTTCACAGATCTGCGCATGTAAAACGGGAGCTCATGATTGAGTACCTGCTCTCCTAATGCGCACTGATCCACCTCTCCCGGGCATCCAATTTAATATTTAAATGAACTGCCACAGTAAAAAGGAGGTGTTAGGGGAAATTGTGAACCCCTAATGCCTCCTTGGCATCAGGCACCCAGGAAAGGTGGCTGTCAGTGCAGGTTAGGAAACGGACACTCAATATGAGCGTCCGTTTTCTCCCGCTACCAGCACAATATACACCCACAATATATACAGCTTGGACCATGTATATTGTGGGTGTATATTAGGCGCCCAGAATTATTTTTTTTTACAATTTTTTTTTAACTGATTCCGCTGTCTGTGTTCCCTCCTTCTTAGTATCGTGACAATACAGGTAGGAGGGATCACAGAAAGTAGGAATTTGGGGTTTTTACAATGAGCCCTTGAGAGTGGCAGACCTTATGCCAGCACCGGGTTGGCATAAAATTTGCCATGTTGCAAGGGCGCATTGGCCATGCAGGAAATTTTTTGCATCACGGGGATTAGCTAATAGCCTCATCTACATGTACTTTACATATGAAGTTAGCATGTGGCACATTTAAACTAATCGGAGAAAGTTCTTTTTCACTCAACGCACAATTAAATTCTGGAATTTGTTGCCAGAGGATGTGGTTAGTGCAGTTAGTATAGCTGTGTTTAAAAAAGGATTGGATAAGTTCTTGGAAGAGAAGTCCATTACCTGCTATTAATTAAGTTGACTTAGAAAATAGCCACTGCTATTACTAGCATGGAATAGACTTTGTTTTTGGGTGCTTGCCAGGTTCTTAAGGCCTGGATTGGCCACTGTTAGAAACAAGATGCTGGGCTTGATGGACCCTTGGTCTGACCCAGTATGGCATGTTCTTATGTTCTTATGATGGGCGCTATTAACTACGCATTCAATTGCACACAATGTTTGGACGCACTAATCCTCGTTTTGCATCAGGGATTATGGACGCACATCCAAAATGCGTGTCCAATCGTGTGTTGAGCCATGCGCTGACCACAGCACACAGTATTGCATCGGCCTGTCTGTGGCAGGATAAGGGTAAAGAAGGATTTGGCTTGACAGAATTTTCTCAGGAAATAAGCTGGCAATTATGACAAGGCAACTACTTCAAGGTTTTAACAAAGCAGGCTATGCTGAGCACTGAACTCAATCTTAAGTTTGCTAGTTCACAGGTATTGCTGAACTGCAACAGTCAAAGTTCTGGGACAGAAAAATCTCCTGGGGAAAGTTCCTTGGGAAAAATCCCTGAAGATAAGGTCTGCAGTCTGGTATAACTCAGAATCTTCAGAACCAACAATGCAGAATTAGAAGAGGGAGACCAAAACGATGCCCCTATGAGGAAAGGCTAAATAATTTAGGGCTCTTCAGCTTGGAGAAGAGACGACAAAGGAGGGAGATGACAGAGGTCTGTAAAATAATGAGTGGCTTGGAATGGGTTATTTACACTTTCAAAAGTACAAAGACTAGGGTCATAGAATGAAATTACTAGGTGTTACATTTAAGACAAACAGGGGAAAATACTTTTTTATTCAACGCATTTTAAACTCTGGAATTCATTGCCGGAGGATGTGGTAAAAGCTGTTAGTCTAGCAGGGTTTAAAAAAGGTTTGGAAAAGTTCCTGGGAGAAAAGTCCATAGACCATTATTAAAGTGGGTAAATCGGATCCATTACTTGTCCCGTCGCTGGGATAAGCAGCATGAAATCTATCAACTTTTTGGGATCCTGCCAGGTATTTGAGACCTGGATTTGCCACTGTTGGAAACAGGATCCTGGGTTTGATGGACTTTTGGTCTGACCCAGCATGGCAAAACTTATGCTCTTATGTTCTTATATTCTTAAATGCAGAAAAAGTATGCGGGTTAGCATGGGGAATAAACCGCACACATTCCCATTTCAGAAGTGTATAGTAAAACAAGGTAAAAGCAACAGTGTTGATAATGGGGAGCTGACTGCTGAAAACTTTAAATGAAAATAAACACAAAAATAAACTCTTAACAAATTAAACCAAAAATGGATAGCAAATACGGCAAGCCAGGCATAAACTTTTAAATGCAATGACTCAGTCACAGTGCACAATGCCGCTGACATTGCCTGTGTTGTTAAAAATGATAGGTCCATCATAACTAGTATTTTGCAAAAGGCTGACGTATGCATATACTAACAATACTGTGTGCAAATGTAAAAGGAAAACAAGGTTGCTATTGGGGTATTTGGGGTGAAATTCAGAAATGCCCACACAAGTGGGAATTCTGCAAGTGGTATTCATAAATACATTGCCAATCCTTGAACGTACACTTGTACACCTACTAATTAAGTTGTGCATTTTAAATCACACTTCTCTTTTGGTTTTAGTTTTGGGGGTGGGAGGTCTGGGTGAAATGATGGGAATTCAGGGTGAAGTGCTGGAGGGTCTAGAAACATGACAGCAGAAAAAGAATATACGAGCCTTCCAGTCTGCCCATCCGTCCAATCAATTTAGCATTCTAGTTCCCATCACTCCCTTTGAGAACCCCTTTGTTTATCCCGTGCTTTCTTGAATTCAGATACTGGTTTTGTCAATACCACCTCCACTGGGAGGCTGCTCCATGCATCCACCACCCTCTCTGTATAAGAAATATTTCTTTCAACCCCTTCTCATGACCTCTGGTTCTAGAGCCTCCTTTCCATTGAGCAAGGCTCACTTCCTGTGCATGGAAACCTTTGAGATATTTGAACGTCTCTATCACATCTCGCCTATCTCACCTTTCCTCCAGAGTATACATGATTAGATATTTAAGTCTACCTCCATATTCTATAGAATGAAGACCACTGCCCATTTTAGTAGCCTCCCTCTGGCCCGACTCCATCCTGTTTATATCCTTTTGAAGGTGCGGGCTCCAGAATTGTACACAGTATTCCCAGTGAGGTCTCATCAGGGGCCTATACAGGGGCAATATCACCTCCCTTTTAAATGCTGACTATTCTGGCTTTTACCGTTCCTTCATCTACTGTTTGGTCACTTTAAGATCATCAGATACAATCACCCCCAGATTGCACGTTTCCTTTGTGCTTAGAAGAATTTCACCTCCTTTACTGTACCTTTCTGTTGGGTTTTTGCATCCTAAATGCTTTACTCAGCATTTTATAGCATTTAAACTTAGCTGCCAGACCATGGACTGTTCCTCGAGCTTTGCTAGATCCCTCCTCATGTTTTCCACATGAGGTCTAGATGAACCGGTGGAGGTATCAGCAAACTGGTGAGTCCAAGAATGTGCACAAGTAAGTATTTTCACAAGTGGGATACGCGTTTACGTTATAAAACACCTGATTGACGTTTTTAAGCACATATGTGACAAACACTATGCATGTAAAATGTACGTGTAAACTTTTATAAGAAAGAAGAGAAAGTATGCAATTTCCTGCATTACTAATAAAGAGTGAGCACTGAAACAGCACGCACTTTTCGGGCCGAAGTATGCAGTATTTTATAAACTGTGCAGCTAAACCAAATAGTTTATAAAATACTAGCAGAAATCTCCACAGGTCTACTTGTACCTGTGTTTGGCGCTTCGTGTACATTTTTGAAAGTAGGGCTCCTTAAGTTTTATATTCAGAAGTATGGAGGTCCGTCCGCAGCCAGTGTCAGGCTAGTAAGGTTAGTCTGAGAAACTTCTCTGGCTAACCTGGCTGGGATATTTAGCGGCGCGGGCGATCTGCTGAACATTTCTGGCTATCTTAAAGTTAGCCAGATAAATGTATCCTCTTCGGCTTCCCTAAGGTTATCCGGTTGCGTTAGCCAGATAGATAACACTGAACATTGACGTTTATCCAGCCAACTTAACCAGATAGCTGACTCTGCCCCGGAACACCCCCACCTTGACCCTGAGTTAGGAAAAAAATGTTTTAGCCTGATGAAGTTATCTGGTAACTTTGGGCCACTCAGCGAGACGGGATCTTCAAACTCTGCTCTTGGTCAGGCTTATTCCAAACTTAGGTCACGTAGAGGTGAATGTCAGCTTCATGATGTCAACTTATGTGTTTTTTGCAGGATCATTCTTGGGGTTGGGGGGGGGGGGGGAGGGGGGAATCATGATTGGCTGTCTGTTGTTATCCAAATTTTGGCAGGGCCCAAGTAACGTCTCTGGGAGTACTCGGCAGCCTGTTCAGATAAATGTTAAGCAGGGAGGGAGTGGGTTTGAGGGGGAGAGAGACTACTGGGAATGGGAAGGGGTTGAGACTTGAGAAAGAGACTGCTGGGGATGACAGCGGCTGAGAGAGAGAGAGATGCTGCCAGGGACAGGATAGGGCATAGGGGACAGGTCTCATCCCATTCCTCATGTCCCACCCTGTCCCCAGCAGTCTCTCCCTCAGCTCCTCCCCTCATTTCTGATTTCCTCCCTAAGTATGAGCCCCCATCCCCACTAGTCTCTCTCTCTCTTTCAATGTCTCTCCACCCCACCAGCCTTTCTCGCGCGTGCTCTCTCTCTCTCTCTATCATCATGAGGAGGACTCAGGCCCTGCCAAAAAATCAGTTCTGTCTATGCCTCTTGTTTGAAGCGCTCTGATCGCCAGCTAGAGAGAAAATCCAATATTGAATCAGACTGAGTACACTGCAGAACTCATTTAGCTGTTTACCATAGAGATATTACAGCTCCTAAAAAGGTTTACTTTTCTAAATTGAATTGGCTCAGGGCAGAGCTCCTCTGAAGCTCTCTTCCATGTAGTTAATTATTTACTGTGATTCTGGTCGAGCAACAGCAGCTATTACATTCAGATTTAGACAGCAGAAACATTTCTATTTTCTTCTAAGCAAAAAAATATCAGTTATCCATCAGAAATTGGGCTCTGTTGGTCCACACACACTGCAACGGGAGTATTACATAACAGAACCAGCAAAGAAAGTAATAATCTGTCCCCTTTTAAAGAAGCCGAACCCCGAAACCATAAGCCTATTTCAAATATCCCTGTTGAACAGGTTTTGGCTTTTCAATTTCAAAAGATTTTAAATAAGTCAGATAGATGAAACATTTATCAATTGGACTTCCAACCTGGTTCTGGTTCTGAAACAGTTTTTGCTGCTCTGCTGATTGATTTTAACTATGATATGGAGAAGGGAAATGCAATATTGTTGGTTTTGTTGGTACCTCTCAGCTGCCTTTGACACAATGGACCTCATCGTTCTATTAAACCATTTAAAAGACGTGGGTATTGGCGATCTAGCACTGGATTGGCTTAAGTCTTTTTAGAAGGAAGATTTCAATCTGTGATCTTCCAAGATTCTTTATCCCCTTCGTGGTCACTTCCTTGTAGGGTGCTACATGGATCAGTCCTAGAGTCGATGGTCTCGAACATCCATTTGAAACCAATTTGAAAGATTATTTGCCCCTTTGGGGGTTAGATATTTCATATACACAGACGGCATCCAACTCTATAAAAATTTAGCACAAAACAAATGTAAGGAAGTTACAGTAACTGCAACATTCTGCATCCAAGGTTCTAACTGGCACTTACCCTGGTGCCAAAGGAGTTGGATTGGTTACCACTGTGGCAACTGGCTCAATTTAAAATATTGCCTTTGGACTTTAAGGCCATAAATGGCATGAGACCTTTTACTTAATAGATTGCTTGCTTGGTTATGTCTCTACTGTGAATTTAAGATCTGCACTTCAAGGACTCCTTCTAGCGCCATTGCTGTGTGTGCTAAGACAAAGTATGACCCTTCCCTCCCTTCTCTGCAGTTGTCCCCTAGGTTGAAGTATTCCTTTGCTAGGGAGATACAATTCTCTAGGATTAGGTCTTTGAGGAAATGATTATTCATAAAGGCTTATTAATAGATTGTCTTCCACTTTGTATGGGATATTTTTTGCTGCTAGTTGGATTCTTACAGATTATTCACGGTTAATTTTTAGCTTTTTATTGAATGTGTGTTTTTTAATGTTAGTGTATGCTTTAGATTATTATTTTGGTTTTTATTATGTTGTAATTAATTGTTTTGCTATTTTATCTTAAATGCTTTATTATTATGTCTTATAAATTGTATTATGATATTGTTGTTCTCAATTTTGAGCAACTTGGAGAGGTGGTTTAAAAATGTGATAAATAAAACCCTTTTTACCCACATAAATCACTTTGAAGATTGGCCTACCTCTTCAAGACTTTAAAGCTTTATTTCAATTTGTATTCACCGGCTTTTGCAAAATATGAGAAATGTCTGACAGCATATCCCACAGATATAAAGACATAGATTACCACGTCAGGAAGAGATAAGCAGCACAGGATAGGCATCATGGACTCTATTTGCTGTTTGGGATCCTGCCAGGCACTTGTGACCTGGATTGACCACTGTTGGAAACAGGATTCTGGGCTTGATAGACCTTTAGTCTGACTCAGGATGGCAAATTTTATGTTCTTATATTTTAGTTCTCTAGTGCAAGGCACTACCTGTCACATGGATATTTAAGATAACTGAGAGATATGGGTATATGATACACTGGGGCACATCTAGGTGAGGCATAGATGGGATATGGGATGAAGAGCTGCCTTGTTGAGTAAACCCTTGATGACCACATACTAAAGACCAAGGAGTGGTTTCTTTCTTTATTTACAAAAGCGGTCCATTAGAATCAATCATAGCTATAAAGAAGGCAGTGCAGAATGGCTATTTTAGTCAGTTATTACTTCCTTGTGCAATCTGCTTATGGGTAATCAGCACAGGTGCATCCTGACCTCTCTAGTATGAAGGAATCGACTGAGGATGAGGATCGTTCTGCTCTCCCTGCTGGCCGCAGCTCTTTGTCTGCCTATGGGTAAGATCTGAAGATAATTCTTACTTTTAAAATATGAAGGATTTCCTAAATATTTTTTTATTTATTGCAACCATCGTCCTGGAAGCTAGTACAGCCTTTTCATATCAAGAACTTACAAGTTTTGTTCAAACTATCTTTCTTGACAGTGATCGTAGCAGTGTTGAGTATATTGAAGCTCTTTTGTAAAGGGTAATTATAAGTGGGAAAAATAATTAAAATAGAATAAATTGCAGAAGGGGAGAAAAAGATGAAGCTGGACGAGCTAGCAGAAATCTAATGATTTCAGGATGGCTTTTTTTTTTCTAAATTTGAAAAGCAGAAGGTGGTACCAAATGTCTGGCATAATTTCCCTCTGCTGGTGCCCAGAGATTCTCTCTCAGGGCTTTATTTTACTTCTGAAAATGTAACCCCGTCCTCCCACCCCGTTAAAGACTTCAGATTTGCTCCTATGGGGTATCCAAGCGTGTGAGCTTACAGTCACCAAATGGAAACAGAGACAGTGACCACAGATGTGGACTGTAAGACCCATCCAGTCTGCCCAATTTACATCCTGTTCCAGCACCATGGACCCTCAGGTGCTCACTGGCTTTCCCTACACATCTTTGCAACTAGGGACCCTCTTTGCTTATCCCAGGCTTTTTTTTGTTAACTTTTGTAACTGATTTTGTTTACGCAACCTCTATACATCCACTATCTTTCTGTCAAAAACGAATTCCGATGTTACTCCTTATTCTTGCCCCTTTCAGCTTAGAAAAGGGCGGATATGGCTCTTACTCTTAAAAGTGGAGGTAGGGTGGAGGCTGGGAACTACAGGCCGGTCGGTCTGACCTCTGTGGTGAGCAAACTAATGGAATCGCTGCTAAACCAGAGGATGGTGCAATTTTTGGAATCCAGTGGATTGCAAGATCCGAGGCAGCATTGGTTTTACCAGAGGTAAATCTTGTCAGATGAATCTGATCAATTTCTTTGATTAGATGACCAGAGAGCTGGATCAAGGGAGAGCGCTAGGCGTAGTGTACTTGGATTTCAGCGAGGCCTTTGACACAGTTCCACACACCAAACTTATAAATAAATTGCGCACCCCTGATATGGATCTTAGAGTGGCTGGGTTAGAAACTGACTGAGTGGGAGGCGACAAAGGTTAGTGATAAATGGAGTTCTCTCTGAGGAGGGGGTTGTTACTAGTGATGTGCCTCAGGGATCGGTCCTTGGACCAGTTCTTTTCAACATTTTTATGAGCGACATAATAGAAGGGCTGTCGGGAAAGGTTTGTATTTTTGCCGATGATACCACAATCTGTAACAGGGTGAACAGCCAGGAAGGAGTGGAAAACATGAGGAGAGATCTAGCAAAGCTGGAGGAATGGTCCATGGTCTGGCAGCTAAGATTTAATGCTACAAAATGCAGAGTAATGCATTTAGGATGCAAAAACCCAAGGGAAAGGTACAGTACTGGAGGTGAAATTCTTCTAAACACAAAGGAAAAGCGGAATCTAGGGTTAATTGTATCTGATGATCTTAAGGTGGCCAAACAGGTGGCTAAAGTGATGGTAAAAGCCAGAAAGATGCTTGGTTGCATAGGGAGAGGAATGGTCAGCAGGAAAAGGGAGGTGATATTGCCCCTGTATAGGTCCTTGGTGAGACCTCATTTGGATATAAACAGGATGGAGCCGGGCCAGAGGGCGGCTATTAAAATGGTGAGTGGTCTTCATTCTAAAACATATGGAGAGAGACTGAAAGATCTAAACATTTACATCCTGGAGGAAAGGTGAGAGAGGGGAGATATGAGAGAGACATTCAAATATTTCAAAGATTTCCATGCACAGATGGTGAGCCTTTTTCCATGGAAAGGAAGCTAAAACGAGGGGTCATGTGATGAGCTTGAAAGGGGGTAGACTCAGGAGTAATCTTTGGAAATATTTCTTTACAGAAAGAGTGGTGGATACTAGAGGTGTGAATCAGAACCGGTATCGGTTCTGATTCCGGTTCTGATTCACATCGTGAAATTATTTTCTTGCAGTCCGATCGGGGTTTTTTTTTTATCGGCTGCGCCCAAGCCGATAACCAAAAAATACAGCCGACTCTTTAAAATAAGTTTGTTAGTATCCCCCCACCCTCCGGACCCCCCCCAAAAAATTTTTAAATACCTGGTGGTCCAGCGGGGGTCCCGGGAGCATGAATCTGCTCTTCTTTGCTTTAAACTGAAGCTAATCGACCATTCCTTAAGCTTTCTTAGATGGCTCCTCATTTTTCTACTCCATCTAGAGTGTCCACCTTGTTGCAGACCTTTGTAAAAAGACAAACCTTTCCCAGCAACTTTTCTGCAGTACTAGTGATGAAAATACTGAACGGAATTGGACCCCCTAGAACTGATCCCTGGGGCAGTTCCGCAGGTAAACTCCCCTTCCCTTGCCGTGAACTCCATTTACCCTCTGTTGTCTACCCAGTTTACCACGAAAGGACACACGCTCAGCTTATTTATGAGTCTCCGTGGTGGAACAGAATCATATGCCTTGCTATCACTTAAGAACGCTACTCACGCCTGATCTAATTCTTGGTTGCTCTGTGAAATAAATTGAAAAAATAATTGTTTGACATGATTTTCCTCTGATAACCCATGCTGTCCCGGTACCTGTAACATGCTGGGTGATCAATTTTACCCTGCCCCTCCCTTTAGGAATGATTCCATTAATTGACCCGCTACAAATTTCCAACTGGCTGACCCCTTACACGCCGTCCTTTTCCCTGTATTCACTTTTGTGAAGAGGGATGGCATCTGCCCATCTCCGGTCCCCTGGAACCAGCTGGCCCTCGGGTCCTCCTGCAGAACCATCAGAGGAGCTGCCGGAACCTCGTTAGGCTCCTTTAGTATTCTAAGATGTGCATCTTGTCAGCCTTCATGAAAGAGTAGGAATGGATGCTGGGCTGCTTACTGACTGTCTGCAGCCGTCTGCTGCTGCTCCAGGATTAATCGCTTTATCTGGTCTATAAAGGAGCGTGCGAACCAGAAATGCTGCAGGTTATATTTAAATCTGTGCAGAGCAGCGTGACCCGCCTTTCCCTTCCCTGTAAACTGGAGCAAAGGCATCGTACTTCACTACAGCCTATGACAGTGCGCCAGGTCAAGAGATTTATACAGTTAGGATCAAAATGTTACTTCCTTCCATGGCAAGCTGTAATGGGGAATTGGATTCAAACAGCAACCAACGAGGGCCCTGACATTTACGGTCTGGGGAACTGATAAGCATGGGGGTGACCTACATGGTGCATGGGCAGACTGGATGGACCATTTGGTCCTTTTCTACTGTCATTTCTATGTTTCTAAATCTAAACTACCCAAAGAGAAGTTCCCTGTCCACAGAAGGGTCTTGTTAGTGTTACAGAAGGGTTTTTTGTGTGCCCTTGGGCTTCGGCCCGACCCCAGACGAATCTAGGACCGAACTGAGGGTTGGCGGCATGTCCCAGCATGGCAGAGACAAGGTCTTACCCTCTGCCGGACCTGCATGCTCCCGGGGCCAACAAGTTGATGTTGGTAGATGAACAGTCCTCCGACCGTTCCCAGCCCTTTCGGACCTGCCGCTTTGGATCAGCATGGAGCAACAGGCTGGACTGAGGATGAGGGCAGACGGAGTCCTTGGAACACAAAGACGTGGAGACACTGGAAGTGGATGAGGATCGTGGAAGACTCTCGACGAGACGAGGAACTTGGAAGACTCTTAGACAAGACGAGGAGCTTGGAAAGTAGACATTGGCACCTGAGGAGGCTGGTCATGGACTTCGCGGAGAGCGGGACGAGCGCAGGAAAGAATCCAGCCAAGGTGAGACTCCGATGACGGAGCCGGTGTCATCCGGAGAACCACAGGAGCTGGCAGGTCATGAAGACTCCGGAGTACAGGGAACAAATCCCGCTGCAGCAAACTCTAATGACGGAGAAGTGTCACCCGGAGAACCATGGAGCTGCAGGACAAGAAGACTCCGGAGCACAGAAAAACTTGGAAGGCACAGGAGAAGAATATCAGAAAACCTGAAACATCAGGAAGCGAGACATCGGGAAACGAGACATCAGGAGACCTAGACGAGGACCTCAGGAGACGAAGACATGCCACAAAAAGCAGATGAGACATGGAGCTCCAACGATGAACGAGAAGGACCTGATGGAGCGTTGGAAGCCAGAAACTTCCAGGAGCGAAGTAACTCAATTGCAAGACAAAGGAGGAATGCAGGAGCAGCCCTTTTATAGGGCTGATACAGGAAACAGTCCTTAGGTGGGGCCCAGGGCATATCCGGCTGTGGGCCCTTTAAATCTAGCAAGGAGGTGCGACCGCGCGCCTAGGAGCAGGAACAGGAAGCTGTGCAGGACTGTGGACAGCGGCCCTGCACCAATGTCGATGCGGAGAAGCAGGGCTGGGCTGAGGAGCAGGCCCTGACGTCGACAGCAGGAGGACCCGAGGGCGGCTCCGGCCGCTAGGAAAGCCCGGGAGTGCGGCCTCCAGCTGCGAAGATGGCGGAGAAAGTCCGCGGCTCCAGCCGCAGTGAAGAGAGCATGATGGGCGGCCTCCGGGCCGCAAGAAGCAAACAGGTTCCGCGGCACCGGCCGCAGGGGAGGCCCGACGTCAGCGGCGTCCAGCCGCATCGGGAAGGCAACAAAGGTGAGGAGCCTGCTCGTGGGGAAACCCGCGGGCAGGATTCATAACAGTTAGCCCTTCTAGTAGATGGTTTAACCCTGCTGGTCCAATACATCTGCTTGCCTATGCCCATTAAAGAACCCCCAAACTCGTGTCAGTATTAATACCCTTCCCCTGCAAACAGCTGTGATACTTGTAACTAGAGGCTGGGGTTGTGCATGGCAAAACAATTCCTTTAGTGTTATTTGCCTTTCATTTTTCCTTTCTGTTCTTTAGTTTGTCTTTTAAATATTTTCATTTTTAAATTTAAGTATCATTTTAATGTTAAATTTCTTCTGGCAGTGGAACAGGCCGTAAATGAATTCCAATAAAAGTCAATTCACTATTAAAATTATTACATTTTCCCTTCATTGCATCAGAAACTTAAATCAGGAAGTATGGAAACAGAAAAACAAAGAATCGAGCTGCCTCGTTGGATCATCTTCTATCTATAATAGACGGAAAGCGTGCGGTGCTCCGTGCCGGTCCCATGGATCTGTTTCTGTTTAGGTGCACGTTAACTACTTCTCAGCCCGAGAAGCTGAAAATAGCCTCCGCTTAGCGCCAGCCAAGACGGCGAGTCACAGGCTGCAAGAAAACCATGGGGCGCAGCCACGATATCTGCCATCCGGCACCTGCCCGTCGCTACACCGTCCCCCGGCTGCGGCCACCACGTTAAATCCCCTGGGGGGCGCCCCAGCCCAGCTGAGGCTCAGGCAGCTCCAGTGGCAACGCTCATGGCTTGGGGCCTGCGAGAAGGGGGCCCCGCCCGGCTGGGGCGGCCCTTTGGCGGGGAGAGCGGGAGGACATGGTCATTTTGGGGGCTCTTGAGTTATTCTCTCTCCTGCTGCTGCTGCTGCTGTCACTACCAGGAAGGTGGCGGAGAAGGGCCGGCTGAGAACTGTTGAAAAAGACATGGGATCTTCTTAGTGTTTGGGTACTTGCCAGGTTCCTGTGGCTTGGTTTGGCCTCTGTTGGAAACAGGATGCTGGGCTTGATGAAACATAGAAACATAGAAACATAGAAATGACGGCAGAAGAAGACCAAATGGCCCATCTAGTCTGCCCAGCAAGCTTCACACATTTTTTCTCTCATACTTATCTGTTTCTCTTAGCTCTTGGTTCTATTTCCCTTCCACCCCCACCTTTAATGTAGAGAGCAGTGATGGAGCTGCATCCAAGTGAAATATCTAGCTTGATTCGTTAGGGGTAGTAGCCGCCGCAATAAGCAAGCTGCACCCATGCTTATTTGTTTTACCCAGACTATGTTATTAGCCCTTATTGGTTGTTTTTCTTCTCCCCTGCCGTTGAAGCAGGGAGCTATGCTGGATATGCGTGACGTATAAGTCTTCTCCCATGCCGTTGAAGCAGAGAAGCCATGCTGGATGTGCATCGAATTGAAGTATCAGGCACATTTGGTTTGGGGGTAGTAACCGCCGTAACAAGCCAGCTACTCCCCGCTTTGTGAGTGCGAACCCTCTTTTCTTCTCCCCTGCCGTTGAAGCAGAGAGCTCTGCTGGATGTGTGAAGTATCAGTTTTTCTTCTCCCCTGCCGTTGAATCAGAGAACTTTGCTGTATATGCATTGAAAGTGAAGTATCAGGCTTATTTGATTTGGGGTAGTAACCGCCGTAAACAAGCCAGCTACTCCCCTCTTTGTGAGTGTGAATCCTTTTTTTCCCACATTTCCTCTTGCTGTTGAAGCTTAGAGCGATGTTGGAGTCACCGTAAGCCTGTGTATGTTTATTAATAAGGGTATGACTCCAGGCAGTAGCCATCATTCTGGTGAGTCACCCACTCTTCATTGGCAGCCTCTTGACTTTATGGATCCACAGTGTTTATCCCACGCCCCTTTGAAGTCCTTCACAGTTCTGGTCTTCACCACATCCTCCGGAAGGGCATTCCAGGCATCCACCACCCTCTCCGTGAAGAAATACTTCCTGACATTGGTTCTGAATCTTCCTCCCTGGAGCTTCAAATCGTGACCCCTGGTTCTGCTGATTTTTTTCCTTCGGAAAAGGTTTGTCGTTGTCTTTGATCATTAACACCTTTCAAGTATCTGAAAGTCTGTATCATATCACCTCTGCTCCTCCTTTCCTCCAGGGTGTACATATTTAGATTCTTCAATCTCTCCTCGTACGTCATCCGATGAAGATCCTCCACCTTCCTGGTCGCCCTTCTCTGTACCGCCTCCATCTTGTCTTTGTCTTTTGAAGATACGGTCTCCAGAACTGAACACAGTACTCCAGGTGAGGCCTCACCAAGGACCTGTACAAGGGAATAATCACTTCCCTTTTCTTACTCGATATTCCTCTCTCTATGCAGCCCAGCATTCTTCTGGCTTTAGCTATCGCCTTGTCGCATTGTTTCGCCGACTTCAGATCATTAGACACCATCACCCCAAGGTCCCTCTCCTGCTCCGTGCACATCAGCCTTTCCCCCCCCCATCGAATACAGTTCATTCGGATTTCCACTCCCCATATGCATGACTTTGCACTTCTTGGCATTGAATCTCAGCTGCCATATCTTCGACCACTCTTCCAGTTTCCTTAGATCCCGTCTCATTCTCTCCACTCCTTCCGGCGTGTCCACTCTGTTGCAGATCTTAGTGTCATCCGCAAAAAGACAAACCTTACCTTCTATCCCGTCCGCAATGTCGCTCACAAAGATATTGAACAGGACCGGTCCCAACACCGATCCTTGCGGTACACCACTTAAAAACCGCTCTCTCTTCAGAGAAGGTTCCCTTTACCATCACACGTTGTCTTCTGTCCGTCAACCAATTTGCAATCCAGGTCACCACCTCGGCACTCACTCCCAAGCTTCTCGTTTTATTCACCAGTCTCCTGTGCGGAACCGTATCAAAAGCTTTGCTGAAATCCAAGTATATGATATCGAGTGCTCTTCCTCTATCCAATTCCTTGGTTACCCAGTCAAAAAAGTCAATCAGATTTGTCTGACAGGATCTTCCTCTGGTGAATCCATGCTGCCATCTGGTCCATCAATTCTCCGGACTGTAGATAGTTCACTATTCTCTCTTTCAACAGTGACTCCATTACTTTTCCCACCACTGAAGTGAGGCTAACTGGTCTGTAGTTACCAGCCTCCTCTCTGTTCCCACTCTTGTGAAGAGGGACCACCACCCGCTCTTCTCCAATCACTCGGCACCACTCCCGTTTCTAGGGATCTATTGAACAGGTCCGCACAGCGGTCCCGCCAGCACATCTCTGAGCTCCCTCAGTATCCTTGGATGAATCCCATCAGGCCCCATGGCTTTGGTCCACTTTCAGATTCTTTAGCTCTTCCCATACATTATCTACTGTAAATGGATTTTCCTCTGTTCCGCTTCCCTCCAGTTTCTTGTTGTGTAGAGATGGTCCTTCTCCAGGGTCTTCTTTAGTGAACACAGAGCTGAAGTATTCGTTTAATATTTCTGCCATTTCTTCGTCTCCCTCCACACATTGATCATTTCCACCTTTCAATTTCACTATACCACTTTGGACTTTTCTCTTTTCGCTGATGTATCTGAAAAATGTTTTGTCACCATATTTTATCTCCTTGGCAATCCTCTCTTCTGCTTGACTTTTTGCCAACTTGATTAATTTCTTAGTCTCCCTCAGTTGAATCAGATATTCTTCTTTGTGCTCCTCCCTTTGGGATCTTTTGTATTTCTTGTATGCAGTTCTTTTAGCTTTAATTTTGTCAGCCACCTCCTTGAGAACCAGATAGGTTTCATTTTTCTTTTGCTTTTCTTTACATTTCTAACATATAGAGCAGTTGCCTTGGCGATTGCTCCTTTTAGATTGGTCCACTGTTGATCCACATCTCTCTCATTTTCCCATCCATTTAGTTCTTCCTCTAGGTACTTCCCCATTTCCTCAAAGTCTGTGTTTTTGAACTGTAAAACTCGGGTCTTTGTGGTTCTTTTCCCTATTCTTTTAGTGATATTAATCACTGGTGCTGAGGTGGGCACCCACCTTGACATCAGAGACGATTTCTCCATTATTGAGCACTAAGTCGAGAATAGTTCCTTCTCTCGTGGGTTTCAATACCATTTGTTTGAACAAAGATACTTGCATGGCATCCAGTATTGCTCTACTGTTTTTAGATTCCTCAGATGGGATTTTCCAGTCTACATCTGGCATATTAAAGTCACCAATGATCACCACTTCCCCTTTCTTACCTATCTTATGGATGTCTTCAACCAGATCTCTGTCCAGCTCTTCCTTTTGGTTTGGAGGCCTGTAAACCACTCCAATATAAATGGATGCTCCATCATCTGTTTTTAGGTCGACCCATAGTGCTTCTTCCTTGCCCCAACTACCTTGCAGCTCAGATGCTTGGATATTATTTCTGACATAAAGAGCCACACCTCCCCCTTTTCTATCCACTCTGTCCTTCCTTAACAAGTTATAGCCTGGTATTGCCGTGTCCCAATCATGAGATTCTGTGAACCATGTCTCTGTGATAGCAACGATGTCCAATTCTGCCTCTGTCATTAGGGCCTGCAGATCTGGGATTTTATTTCCCAAACTATGAGCATTTGTAGTCATAGCTTTCCAGGTACTCTCTTTACGGTTATTGCTTTTCCTGTACTCCTTATGAGACTTTAGTTGAGATTTGTTATTCACTTTACTCGTTCCTTTTGCAGTTGTGCCATTGATGACAGAGTTATCCATCTCAATGTTTTTCTCTAGAATTTCTTCAGTTAATATAGGGAGGGCTTTATGTTCTTGTTGCATATGATACTGTGTGTGTCTCCTTGTTACAGGTCTAATTCTACCAGAGCCCACTGTGATCCTGTTTTTTAATGATTTACTTGATGAACTGATTGAGTGGGAGGGTGTACTTGTTGGTTTCCCATCTGTCAAGAATGGGTGACTGTGGGACACATGTGTTATCCTACCTGAGTCTACTGTATTTCTTTTTCTTGACTCCTGGTTATTCTTTGGTGTTGGGGAATTATTTTCTGAGTAATGCAATATGGGTGTAATCCTTTTAATTGAAGCTAATTGAGCTTTAACCTCAGTCAGCTCCGTTTTCAAAGAAGAGAGCTGTGCACAGATCGGGCAAGCTCCAAGTCTCCAGATGTTTTCCCTCAGAATAAAGGCTCTACAACAGTTGCATTGGATAGTTCTCATATTGGTTAAGTTTGGGATTGGTATGTCCTTAGCTGTTAACTTACTAATTGATCTTGTTGCTAATGCTAATTTAGACAGTCTATAATAGTAATCTAATCCCAGGGGTGGGTGGGTAGACCCTTGGTCTGACCCAGCATGGCAATTTCTTATGTTCTTATGTTCTTAAGGGAGGGGACGGCAACGATGTCTCTCTCCGGACCAAGAAGACACTTTTTCCATGCGTCTCCAAAATCCCCCCCCCCCCCCCCCCCACATCCATAAACAAGGTGTTTTGATTCTGAGTGTGCACTATTTCACTTTAATGTACACTATTTTGAATTAATGCACACTAAAACGGAAAAAAAAAAAAGAAAAAAACTGAAATTTCATTCACTGTTTTATCATTTCTTGTTAAGAACGACATGAAATGATACAGACAATGTCACATTGCCTATGTCATTTTAATCGAAAGCACACCCCCTGCTAGAGGCGGTACCAAGCAGAAGCACACAGACTGGCTCCATAGTAGTGTTAAGATGCAAGATTTAAGGACAGGTCAAAGGGCACATCCAGCTGAGCCTGAAAGTCTTTCACAGAGTTCCAGGTGAGAGTGCAAGCCACGAGGTGTGGCACATTCCTTAGGAAGAGAGCTGCAGGTGTGAACGGACTCTCCCCCCCCCCCCCCCCCCGAGCTCCACACTAACACACAAAAGAAACAAACACCTAGCTCAGCAGAGCACTTCCTTTTGATTTTTCCTCTCTGATCCAGGCAGGAATAAGTCCTTTAACCTGGATATAGAAAAAAAAAAAAAAAATCTCAAGCAGTATCCCGCCTCACTTTTTATTCCCTTGAAATTTGTCCTGTGTATACTCCCTATATCCAAATCCTTTGCAGTGCCCTTGATGCGGGATATGGAGAGTGCTCGGAGATACTGATGCACAGTAAGTTGTGTCTTTCTCCTTGCAGCTCGTGGTTTGAAATGCTACTCATGCCCTATACAGGAAAGCAACAGTGACTGTTCAACACAGGCTGCTTGCAAACCGTATGAGAATTACTGCCTGGCCACAGCTGCCTCAGTATCCTTGGGTAAGTCTCGCCGTACGCACTTTGTGACACAGGTCTGTGGGAGACCAGAGCGTGTAATTGCAGGATGACACAGTTACAGGATACCAACAAATAGTTTAAAACAGCCTTCACTTGGGCAGTCTTTAATTGCGTAGAAACACAGAGGTCGATATTCAAAGCACGTTCAGCGCTATTTAGCTGGAAAAGCGGGATTTCCTAATATGCGCACACGTATAAGTCCCTTATAGGACTTATTTTATGTACTTATAGGACTACATTATTTATTGAATCCCCAATTACTTGATCCAAGTTTATCCTCCTGTTCGATGTAATTGCACTCTGTCTTGCCTGTTTAATGTTATAATGTAAACCGAATTGATATGTAACTTTTGCTACATGAATTTCGGTATATAAAAATGTTAAATAAATAAATAAATAGGGCAAAAAAGGAAGCTGCATACAAAATAAGTGTATAGTGGGTGGATCGGGGCAGAGAGAGTTAGCCGTTCAGTTCATGTGGCTAACTGCTGATATTCAGACCTAGCCACATAAGTTGTACGGCTAAGCTAGATGTGCCATAGAGCAGGTCTAAACTTAGACTTATATGGCTAAGCGCTCAGTTATATGCATGTGTTCACTGGCTTAGCCAAGATGCTGAATATTACTGCTGGGGGAACTCTGCGCTACTGCGGAGCACGGAATTTGCGCAGATTACTCCCCCCTGCGTCGAAGATGGAGCAGGCCCCGGCGTTTCACGAGGTGGAGCCCGTCCCACTGCGTCGAAGATGGAGCAGGCCCCGGCGTGGCGCATCACAGTGAAAAGAGTGCAGGTCCCAGCAGCTGGGAGCAGAGCCCATCCCACTCGTGGTGAACGTGGAGCAGGCCCTGCTTGAGGCAAAGATGGAGCGGGCATTGGTGAGAGCGAGTCTGTCTGTAGAGGTTGTGTGTGTGGGGGGGATACTGCAAGGCTGAATGAAGGGTTCTGTGTGTGTGTGTGTGTGTGTGTGTGTGTAAGACTGTGAGCCTGTGTGTAGGTATGTGTGTGTTTGGGAGAGGGAGCATCTGTGAGGGTGGGTGGTGTGCCAGAGAGTTTGTGAAGGATTGTGTATACGTGTGAGCGATTGGAGGCTGATGTGCGTGAAAAAAGTGATTGTGTGTATGTGAGGGAGTCAGGGTGCTTGTTTGTTTGCAAGAGAGGGAGCCTGTGGGAAGGGATGTGTGTGTGAAAGAGAAAGGGAGCCTGCACGAAGGGACGTGAGTGTTTGTTAGAGAGGGAGCCTGTGTGAAGCGATGTGTGTGTGTGTATGTGTGTGAGAAAGAGAAAGGGAGCCAATATGCAAGGGTATGTGTGTGAGAGAGAGAAAGAGGTAGCTTGTGTGAGGGTATATGTGTGAGAGAGGAAGGGAGCCTGTGTGGGTGTGGGTGTGCAAGAGAGAGGGAGCCTGTATGAGGGGATGTGTGTGTGTGAGAGAGTTGGGGAGCATATGCGCGCGTGTGTGTGTGAGTGATGGATATAGGGAGCTTGTGTTAGGGGCAGTACTGAGAGAGGGATCAAACTCTGGGAGTAGAGACAGAGTGGAAGGGATTGAGGCTAGAGAGGAAGAGAGATTGAGGGATTGAGGCTAGAGAGCGTGCTAGGGTTCTCCCAGGGCTCATGCTAGGGCTCATTTTAAACCATTTCCCCTGAGGAAATGGTTTAAAATGAAATTCTTTCGGCAGGATTGGTGATGGGTTGCCCAGTACATGCCCCCATCAGATGTGCCAGGAAGCTTGGGCACATTTGTTTTTGTGAGCAGGTTATACCCCTGTACGAGGGCTTCCAGAATACTCAGGAATCCGGTCCAGCTTTTACCTGTAGCTCACTGTTCCACCTGCAGCCCATTCTTCTATTCTGAACCAGGAAGAGGGAATCCTATCAATCACAGTCGCCCCATGGGATAGTCTCACAGAGCTCATGGGAGTGATATGCCCCAGTGTAGGAACACCAGGGCAGTAAGGTGGCTTGGCCCTGGGATTTTTGAGACAGCACAGCTACTTAAAAAAAAAAAATGTAAAAATGAAGCAGAAGTGGCTGGCACCTCTGCCATGGAACGGGGGAAAGCTTTTACTTCAGGAATAAGGTCTGTGGAAAATGTTTCGACGTGGCACTACTTTTGTGATGTCACCAGAGCAGGGATTTACTCTTTGTGTACAAAGGGTTGTGGAAAAAAGGGTTAGAGGGAGGAGACGGGAGTGGCTAGACTAAGGCAGGGAGCAGTTTACTGGCTCTGCCCATCCCCAAGGGAAAAAAAGAGAGAAATTTAGAGTATCCAACTACCAATTTAAAGGGAAGCAAGTAAAGAGATTAGTATAATAGCAGTGCTAGTGTGAGCCTTAGGAAACTGAGAGAGGCACGGGAGGTTTCTTTTGACTGGAAGTTAATCCTGGTTCCTGGGGACAGGATAGCGAATGATAAAGTCTTGGACAAGACTGCGCTGCTATTTTACCTGCCTTTATTGAAGGGAAGGGTGGAGGTCTGTGAAAGTGAATTGTGCTCTACCCCTTCCATTTATTTATTTTGCTTTGCTAGCAAATCAGATTAATTAGCTTGCAGAAGATTCTGGGTGCCAGGCATTTAGTCTTTCTTACTGATTTGCTACAGTCAGGGAGTAGGCAATCCAGAAGGAGAGACTGTAACCTGCTGCGGTAAGACCAGTTGCCCAGATACTGCTACAGCCACCACCGCCCCGGAGCATCTATCTGCACCAGTTAAGTGTGCACACCCCCAAGGGTGAGCACCTGAGATCTGATCAGTCTAGTAAGCAGAAATATAACACAAGATAATAAAGATACTTACCTTCAGCGATCCCGTATATGGAAATCTGTAAAGAAAATAAAGATAATACAAGGAATCGTTTTATTAAAAATACCAGTTTTCAATTTATATTCATGGCTAGAGAAAAGCAAAGAGATATACCAGTGCAATGCTTATCTGACGCTTATTTATGCATTTATGAATTTCTTTATTTAATACTTTTATATTCCATTGATTTACAATTCTCAGCAGATAACATCATTATACATACAATGAAAAATTAGATGGATAACACTTATTGGGCTAACTTACATGGGATATTCAGCAGTGCCACTTCCTTACATCTATTGCTCGTCCCTGAGTTATTTGGCTGTCTACTTAGCTAGATAAGTGGCTTATTTTGGCTAAGTGACGCCCACTGAACATAGTCAGATAGTTGGATAAGCTTTCTATGAGAAAAAGAATATAGAGGCCAATATTCAGTACACTGTTTAGTGGACAAGCGATTCAGCAGGATAAACGTCCCGCCAAATATACTGGCATAAAAGTTGTCTGCTACGTGTAGCCAGATAACTAAAAAAAACCTAACCGGCTACGTTTGAATATAGCTGTTTAAGTTTTCAATTTTTGCCCGGTTTCATAAAAAGTAGCAATCGTAAACCCCCAGACTTCACCCTCTCCCCCCAATCAAACAATAAACAGGGTCACCCCCCATCCCCCCCAATGGCTAAAATCTATCCTTGGGGGAAGTGAGGGTCTTACTCACCTACTCTCAGCGGTTCCAGCGTGGCTTCTGATAGGCAGCACTGAAAGCGTATTGTTTACGGAAGCAGGTCTGAAGATATTCAGCTAACCTAGCCAAAGATACCCAATATTCAGCTAGGTCAGCCGGAAATTTCAGCCTCTCCCCAGAATGCCCCTGAAATGCCCCTTTTTTATACGGCTAAATTATAGCCGGATAAGAGGTTATCCGCTAGAATTTATGTGGCTAATGGCTGAATAGGTTCATAGGTGGTTATCTGTCTAAATGGCTTTTGAATATTGACCTCTTAATTTTTAAGTGTTTCAAGGTATCTTCAACTACACCAAACATGCTCGAATTGTTTGAAATCTATAATACTGGTTGACGTATATGTAAGAATGTATAAAAAGCCTTTTCTGGAAGTAATTTTTACAGAAAAAATATTTGTTGAAAGAGTTCAAGTATCCATTATATTGTTTATTACCAGACTTGAAAAAAAAAAAACTATTTTTTTTTTGTTTATCCTAGTAAAATAAAAGTGTTAAAAATTTTTACCAAAAGAATTATTTATTGCTGAGGTTTCTTTTTGGACCACCATCCACTCACAGGACATTTTCCTAGCTTTTGTTATTCTGTTTTCCTTCCCCTTCCCTGGGAGACAGACTGGGTGGGTCACACTTGACCATACAAAGCCCAGCAGGCAAGAGGACTTTTCAGAGGTGCCCCTGCAAGGGAACGTCATGAGTCCTAACCTACCATCACATCCCTCTCCTCAGCCTAAAACACCCAAGTGCGATGGACTCCAGCCTGAGGTGGTTTCCACTTGGGATGTGCGAACTCCAAATCTTCGGTTCAGTTCATGGATTCGTTTCAGGGGACTCTCCATTTCATTTTTTTTTAGTTTTTCCCCCTTAAAAACTTTCGTGCCTTCATTTAATTCATTTTTCATGTTATAGTGAAGTCAGTGGGGGAAGGCCCCATTGACTTTGCTATAATTCAAAAAAATAAATAAAAATGGGCTGGGTTCTGGCCTGGGCCTGGACTTCATCCTATCGCAGTAGAGCCCGTCTTGCTGTGGCCCAAACAGTAACGGGGCCGCGGCAGAGCCCAATCCCACCACATCCCATCGGTTATCCTCCCTCCACCACCACATCTCTGAGATGCCTTTCATTTCTATATCCTCTCATATAATGCCATTCGTTCCAATCTTACTATTCGGACTTCTGGCATTCACAAACACACATTGGTGGTTTTTTTTTATTTATAGTTTTATTTCTATATGTAAACCCTTTGATGGGGCACATAAGATAATGAAAGGCTCCGACATCATTGGACTGCTCAGTGTCAGTCTCTAAATATTTCTTCAGGGTTCTACAGAATGGATCATACAGATGGCAAAACAGACCTGGGCTAGAGGCAGTGGGGTATTGGCTCCTTTTAGCTGGGCAGGAAGATCTACCTTTGGATTTCTCCTCTCTCCACCCTTTTTCTGGTAGCTGAGGTGCTCCACAAACACAAACCAACACCTAGTTACATTTCAAAATGATTAACTTGTTTATTTTTTCTGGGGTTACCAGCCAGCAACTATACACAGGATTTTAAAGATAGCATTACAATGTAGCTGAAGTTGGATGGACCCAATTGATTTACGCTTCCCATCGTTTACTATTGGAGCTCCCATCCTGATCTATGCACAGGCATGGGGATGAGGAGGGGGGGGGGGCAGCAGTCATGGCTTAGGGCAGGCCCCATGACCCCTCTGGGGGTCCTGCCCATGATGCGGCAGGGAGGATGATTTCTTTTTCAAGGCTTTTAGGGGTTCTCCTCTTGCTAGGGCGCTTCTGCTCATCATCCCAATCAAAGTTAAAAAAAAAAAATACCAAACAGACTGCAACTTTTTTTTTTTTTTCACAATAAGCCTCTTACTGGCACTGATGGCAGGGAACCCCTTTCCCTGGAACCTTCCCCGGGATCTGCTTGGTAGGCACAGATCTCCTTCTTTGTTCCTTGTGTAAGGAATTTCCAGTCTCTTTACCAGAAGGAATTCATTTTATTTATTTATTTATTTATTAGCTTTTATATATCGACATTCGTGGGTACATCATGCTGGTTTACAATATAACTGAAGGAGGAAATTACAAAAAACCAGGGTGGAGGGAGAGGGAGCAGATAGGAAGAGAGAAGGGGCGAGAGAAGAGAGGGAAAAACAGGAAGAGGAGAAAAGGAACAGTACCTGATGGAAAACAACAGAAGAACATAATAAGTAGCATTGCAAATTATACACTCAGTAAGGGACTGTGTATAACCTTATATAAATTATACACTCCAAAAAGTATTATATACAATAATAACAAAAAGTATTATATACAACGATATACATTATCTTTAACTAGTACATACAGGAGCCACTATATATGACATTGCAAATTATGCGTTCAGAAAGGCAACTATATATAGACCAACAGGGTTGCTATAGGGAAAAGTAAGGTTTAAAGGATAGTGGAGGGGGTAAAATAAAAGGGGTATAAAAGGGTTACTATAGGGAAAAAGGTAGGGTATAAGGACAGGGGCAGGGGAAAGGGGTATAAATGGGGGGTAAATAAGGAGGTGAAGAGAAATGGGAGACAAAACAGAGTATAATTAAAGGAATAAAGGAGAAGGCTATGAGTACGTTAATGACAAGGGCTCTCCTTCTACTAACTAGCTGGGGAGGGTCAGAGAGATTCAGTGAAAAGAGGTTTGGGTTTGACCCCCACAGGAGGGAGCTGCAGATGGTGTGCCCCACTAGCTTACAAACCCCTGCCACCATCTTAGGGTGTGGATTTTAGGTTAATCTCTCAGAGGGCAGGAAGTTCCCTGCCTCCTGCTAATTGTTTTTGCTAACTTAAGTATTTTCCTGAGTTGCCCTTGTAGGATCAGTCTTTTTGGCTGATCTATTTTTGGCTTATTTGCCTTTTTGAGCCATTTTTTGGAAACCTTCCCTGTGAGGGTCTTCCCTTCACAGAGGATTTGGAGAGACCTTCTATCTTCAGTTTGGATGTAAACCGATATGATGCACCCACTAATATCGGTATAGAAAAGCCTCTAAATAAATAAATAAATAAATAAATAAGATTAGATCAAGGGATAGGGAAGATTCTTCTGCTCTCTCTCTCACCTCCAGTGATAGATCAGTCGGTGGCCCGATGCACAGGAATTCCATTTTTGAGTTGTGTTTTCTTCAGTGACGGTATCCTCATTTGAGACCACCCTCCCTGTCTCTTCTTCGTTATTTTCTCCCTTTGGAGTCAAAATCTATTTTTGTTCCTTTTGGAACTAAGTGGTCTTGGTACCAGGCAATCAGTTTCCATTCTATTGGGAGAAAGAGGTGTCTTTCACACAGGAAGAGCCTGAAGAGTTGAGGTTATATGAGAGTGATGTGACTGCTGTGGACCCTTGCTGCTGTGGTGAGGATGTCTCAGCCCATGGGGCAAGCCCCGTAGGCTCTCACTAACAGCTGGCAGATGTTCCTGGGTGAGAGGGTGATCTAGGGCTTCACCCGTACCAGTCCCGTTCCCTGCAGATTGAGCCTTTGGGCTCTGGGGGGCCAGCACATCCTAGGCGAGAGTCTCTTAGAAAACAGGGATGAGGGAGGTCCAGGGCCAAGCAAGGATCAGAGGCAGGTGGCAGTCAAAAGTAGTCTGTGTCCAGGCAAAAGATCAGATGCAGGCAGCGAACTAGGTTATACAGGGTCCAGGCAGGAGGTCAGAGGCAGGCAGCAATCCAGAGTAGTTGGGATCCAGGCAAGTGATCAATCCAAAGAGTCAGTCCGAGGGGAGATGAAGACACACAGAAGGCAGGAGATGGACCAACAAGATAAGAAGGCAGGACGGGATGAGGCAGGGCAGCAAGACAGTGCAAGATGCACAAGAAAGCAAAGCTGGAGCAGGAAGACAAAGCAGGAACCAGGGATGCAGGTCAACGCTGTAGTAACACACACTACTGGAGAGTAGAAGACCCATTGCTGAGGCAAGGAAGCACTGCGAGGCTTAGGCTGAAATAGCCCCCATGTGCTGATGTCATCATAATGCGCCATTCCTGTTTTTCTGCTGCAGGACTCATTTGATGCATGTAGGCACGTGGGCATGCGCTTAGAGGGAGCTAGTGGGGGCAGCGGCCTGGCGACGGCCCTGCTGCATTTGTTGAGCGGCTGGAGAGAGTGGTTTCCATGCCGCAGTGGCCATGTGATGGCGTCGGAGGCAAGTCTGGTGGCTTGCATGGGCATCCTGCGAGCCGCGAATCATATCAAGAGAAGTAGATTGCTGTCTATTGCTAGAGGGAAGGAGTTGAAGGTATTGTGCAAGGTATTTTTCCTACTGACTCAAGTGTGCTGCACTTGAGAGGAGAGTGCCAACTGGTGCTTTCAGAAGGAGATCTAAGATACTTAAGAAGACTACAGGAAAGGTTTGAGAATGTAGACTTGCTGTGTTCTGATTTAGAATTTGGAAATAAATTCTAACCACTCTTCAGTGGGGAGAAGATCGATAGAAATTTGAGAGTTGGAAGAAGGATTATGCTTTCTTCAATCTGAGTAACTGAAAGGAGAAGGAGATCAATTGTTATGGAATCGGCTTCCATAAATTTAAAGACTTTATTTGAAGAGTGAGGTCACATATTTATTAATCTTTCTTCTTCATTATTGATCATCAACTTTATTAAACATCTAAGTGCTTTAAAGATTCTTCATTCAATTAACCAACCATCAGTATAGGAGTTGGAAACCACACTGCTTCTCAGTCAGGCCTATCCTGTAAAGTGCAGCCGCGTTTACCCTGCTCCTAAGCCGCTTTCTACTCACGTACCGGCCGCATTAGCCCTTCCTGTGATCCCAAATCCCCTTTAACCTACTCCTACCGCGTCCTAAATTCCCCGGGCAACCCCTTCCGCCCGCGGCATGTATATTGCATGCAAACGAGCGAATTAGCTCGATATTGCATGCAAACGAGCGAATTAGCTATTCCCTAGCATCCCGTAACCCGCGCCTCGACTATCACTAGTTTTCCCTGCCGTTTTGTCGCGCGTTTAACCTGCAAACTTACCGTCTACCCTGACCCCTGCGGTAGAGGCAGGGGTAAGGGTAGATGGCAAGCTTTCCCCCAGCCCCCGCTCACCTGCCCCGGCCGCGATCATGGGTGCCGGTCTCCGTGGCAGCCCCAGTCCTCTCCCCTGCTCCCGAAGCCAAAAAAAAAAGCGAAAAAAACGTTGCAGCCCCCCTCCGATGTCTGGAGGGGGGCTGCAACATTTTTTTCGCTTTTTTTTTGGCTTCGGGAGGAGGGGAGAGGACTGGGGCTGCCACGGAGACCGCTTTCCCCAGTGCAAGTAAGTTGCTTCGCCGCTTCAGTTCTTCCTTCCTCCCGGAGCTGCTTTTTCAGCCTTGCTCCGGGAGGAGGGGAGAATAGACACTGACAGCGGCGAAAGCGAAAAAAAACCAAAGGCAATTTTGGTTTTTTTTCAAAAAGCTAAAAGTAAGTTGCTTCGCCGCTGTCAGTGTTCCCCCTCCTCCCGGAGCAAGGCTGCTTTTCGCGCCCTGCTCCGGGAGGAGGGGAGAAGAGATGACAGCGGCGAAGCGAAAAAACCAAGAGGGGACCCGACCCGACTTACTTTTGCAGCCGTCCGGCATCGTTGCTCCCCCGCCTCGTCCGGCATCGTTGCTCCCCTGCCTCGTCCAGGAAGATGGCTGCCAGCACGGGGGAAAGCGGCCCCTGTGCATTCAATTGGCTGCTCAAGACGTGACGTCACGACGTTTGGCGTCACGGATCCGCTTCACGGATCCTTCTTAGACGCGGTTTACATTTGCATGAAATTAGAGTTCAGGATCGAGCGGTAGGTGAGCTGCACTGTGCGGGCGGTAACCGCGGGTGCCGTAGGCACTAACGCAGCTCTTCCTACCGCTTGGTACTGGATAGACCTGAGTGTGATTAATGCTGCTATAGACTGTGGAGATTATTGGTGCTGTTTACAGGGACTGGAAACGGGCTGTGCACTTTGGTTAATGAAAAAGGGCCTTGAAGGAGGAGAAGTCCATTACCTGCTATTAAGTTCACTTAGAGAATAGCCACTGCCATTAGCAATGGTTACATGGAATAGACTTAGTTTTTGGGTACTTGCCAGGTTCTTATGGCCTGGATTGGCCACTGTAGGAAACAGGATGCTGGGCTTGATGGACCCTTGGTCTGACCCAGTATGGCATTTTCTTATGTTCTTATGTTCTTATGAAGCTATGCTTTACTCCACAGGGAACCTGGGACCTCAGAAATGAAAAGCTACCCATAGAGAACAGATTGCAGATAGGGTCTATTTTAACTTTAAGTGTCTTTGGGGATAGCATCAGAGTTCTGTCCCACCCAGGGGTTACATTTATAGTCTCATCCACACCAAAGGATTTTCCTTCCTGATTTCTTTATCAGACAGGACTCATCCTAAGTGAAGCAATTTGTTTATTTCTGATGACATCACTCCTAGGATACATCCTCTCCATTACTGTTTTCTCAAATTTTCAAATTCTTCTTTAGCAACCTCTCAAGTGTTCTAGCTGCTGAACCCCCATGACTCCTTCCCTCCTGACAGGCCTGGATATCCAGACCATGGGTCCAGCCATCGTCCCTAGAATATGAACTCTTTTCCTCTTCAGAAACCCCTTTTTTGAGAGAAAGCTCCATGCCTGTTACGTTCCCTGTGGAGTGAAAGGACCCATCCAAGCGTTCTCTGCAAAGATTCCAAGCCCTTGAGGTGTTAAGGCTAACTCCAGACTCTTTTTCTCTCTGGACTCCGCAACCCTCTGACTTTCTTCAAAATGGGCACACTGCATTTTTCTGTCAATAAGCAGGGCTGAAGTAGCCATGACATGTGACATGATGTCATCCGGAGGCACCAGACTCGTCTCTGCTAGCTCGTAGAGCTTTTAGCTCTGAGCATGTGCAGGAACACCTATGCAGATATTGCCTCATGAGCCTCCTCAGTCTTTTTTAATCCGAGCACAGCACGGATGTGTACTCTGTTTCTCTGTAATTTCTCTTCAAATTGTTCACTAAATATCTTATTATTGTCTCCTTAAAAGTTGCCCCCAGCAAGGTTCCAGGGAAAGGGGTTCCCTGCCATCAGTGCCAGTAAAAGGCTTATTTTGAAAAAAAAAAAAAAAGCTGCAGTCTGTTTGGTATTTTTTTTTACTTTGATTGGGATGATGAGCAGAAGCGCCCTAGCAAGAGGAGAACCCCTAAAAGCCTTGAAAAAGAAATCATCCTCCCTGCCGCATCATGGGCAGGACCTCCAGAGGGGTCATGGGGCCTGCCCTAAGCCATGACTGCTCCCCCCCCCCCCCCCTCATCCCCATGCCTGTGTGCATAGATCAGGATCGGAGCTCCAATAATAAACGATGGTGATCAGGGGTTGGATTTGTTCTCTTAAATATTGGGAGGAGTTTCTTGGTTGTGGAGTGGCCTGGGAGGATATACTGGACTTTTTGGATCAAATTGGTGGGAAGGGCCCTTTCTAGCTGGAGTTAAGGAAGAGAAGGTCCTCCTGGATATAAGAGCCTAGAGTAGCCAGCCCATGAGCTGGTGGGGCCCGGGAACCCTTCCAGTATGCAGGGGCTTTTACCCTCAAAACCAGGAGATGGAGGCTATGGGGTTGTCTAAAAGAAGGAGAGCTCTGAGGCGGAATGGAGTGTGCAGGAGACCAGGGAAACAGCCAGATGATGGAACAGAAGAGCCTGCTGTTAGGGAGTAGTGAGTAGAGTAGACCATGGGGATGGGTGTGAATGGGCCCCAGGAAGTACGTGGAGATGTGAGCTCTATACCCCACAAGTGGAGAAACTTGGAGGATGGAAAGGTGGTGTTAAATTATGGAAGGGAATTAGGTTTTGTGACCTCTGGGATATGGAGGAATCAGGGTGAAATGTTTAAAGTGATGCCCCAAACTCTAGGATGTAAAGTACAATTTGAGGTTAGAAATGTTTATGCTTGACTGAATATAGCATGAGCTTTGAACTATTCAATATGATGTGTAGACCCTCATTCTAATGTGTACATATTTGCTGGCTGGAATTTCCAGGAAAAATAAAGTTACGAGTTGGTTATACCTTGGAGTGATGTGACTTTGTGAGACCCCAGTTATGCTAGTGCCTAGGGAGAAAAGAAGGGACCAGAGCTCATGAAGGGGAAAGTGAGGTTTCTCTCTCCTTGACCAGTTCAAAAGAGGAAAGAGATGATTATTTATATTTACCCCATTGACTCTATCCAGGTCCACGTCACCATCTGCATGACCCAACTACTGAATCGACCAAATAAATTAGATAGACTCTTATTATTACTGTGTGAGATCCTCTTGGCATTTGAAGTATTCTGTGTGTGGGGTTAAATAAGTAAAATAAAAAATTACCCTCAATAATGTATTTCCTTTCTTCCTTTTTCTTTTTTGTTGATTTAGGTTCCAGAACTCTTACCACTATCACTAAATCGTGTGCTGCAGTATGTTACCTAAATTCTTTTAATTTCGGTGTAATAACTGCTGCCGTTTCTTGTTGCCAAACTGACCTGTGTAACTACAGTGAAACAACAACTGCCCAAACAAATGGAGAAACAAGCAGCGTGACAAGTGGAGGGACAAGTGGAGCAAAAAGCGGAGGAACAAGTGGCGTGACGAGCAGAGGGACAAGTGAAGGGACAAGTGGAGCAACAAGTGGAGCAACAAGTGGAACGACAAGTGGAGTAACAAGTGGAGCAACGACCGGAGCGACAAGTGAAGGGACAAGTGGAGCGACAAGTGGAGCAACGAGTGGAGGGCCAAGTGGAGCAACAAGTGGAGCGACAAGTGAAGGGACAAGTGGAGCAACAAGTGGAGTGACAAGTGGAGCGACAAGTGAAGGGACAAGTGGAGCAACGACCGGAGGGACAAGTGGAACAACAAGTGGAGCAACAAGTGAAGGGACACGTGGAGCAACAAATGGAGCGACAAGCGAAGGGACAAGTGGAGCAACGAGTGGAGCAACAAGCAGAGGGACAAGTGGAGGAACAAGTGGAGCAACAAGCAGAGGGACAAGTGGAGCGACAAGTGAAGGGACAAGTGGAGCAATGAATGGAGGGACAAGTGGAGCAACGAGCGGAGCGATAAATGGAGGGACAAGCAGAGGGACAAGTGGAGCAACGAGCGGAGGGACAAGTGGAGCAACAAGCAGAGGGACAAGTGGAGCAACAAGCGGAGGGACAAGGGTGAAAATCAGCGACCTGGTTCTGATCATCTCAGTGGGTTTCATTGGGACATTCCTGTGAACTGGACTCTAACGTGCAAGCAAGGAAGCAGAAGGTCAGATTGACCCCAGGTTTCCTCTCATTCTTTGCCTGGGAGATAAACCTCTGCTAAAGCAGATCCCATGTGAATTAATCCATAAGGAGCTTCTTTAATTTTCTTCACTGCAACAAACAAGATCTCTGAAAGCCTCTTCCTGTGTAACTTTTGCTGTCTGGATCGATCTTGTATTTGTAAGATCAGATACTCATATAACCAAATCCAACTTTTTTCTTGATGTCTTCCTTATGTTCTCAGTATGTAACATTTACCAACTTATGGTACAGAAAAAACAAGCCAACAATGCTCCCATAAAGTTAAAATATGGCTGAAAACAGTGATCTGGTGGACATAGTTTAGCAGTTATTAGCACTTATTACATAATGGGGCGGATTTTAAAAGGCCCACGCGCGTAAATCTTTCTGGATTTATGCGCGCAGGGCCCTCGCGCGCCGGTGCGCCTATTTTGCATAGGCCGCCGGCGCGCATAAAACCCCGGAGCTTTCGAAAAGGGCGGGAGGGGCGTGTCTGAGGGCATTCCCAAAACGACGCGGCGTTTCGGGGGCGTGCCGCGGCATTTCGGGGGCGGGCCCGGGGGTGTGGCGCCAACCCAGGGGCGTGGTCGAGGCCTCCGGACCAGCCCCCGGGACCAGAGGACGGAGCGGGGCTGCTAGCCGGCGCATGCAAAGTTAAGGGGGGGTTTAGATAGGGCCGGGGGGGTGGGTTAGGTAGGGGAAGGGAGGGAAAGGTGGGGGGAGGGCGAAGGAAAGTTCCCTCCGGGGCCACTCCGAAATCGGAGCGGCCTCAGAGGGAATGGAGGCGGGCTGCGCCGAAACCACGCCCCCGGGCCCGTCCCCCAAACACCACATCACGCCCCCGAAACGCCGCATCATTTCGGCCCCGCCCCCGACACACCCCCGACACGCCCCCTTAAAAAAGCCCCGGGACTTACGCAAGTCCCGGGGCTCTGTGCGTGCTGGCGGCCTATGCAAAATAGGCGCGCCGGCGCGGGTGGGCCCTGCTCGCATAAATCCGGGCGGAGCAGGGCTTTTAAAATCCGGCCCATTATCAGGACATTCATAGACATGCCAAATCACAATCTTTGCAAGGGTAGAGATGCTTGTTTATACTCATTTCTCAAAAAATTTCATCAAATATTATATATATTGATAAAAAAAGAAAAACCCAAATTTTTAGCAGAAAAAAATACATTATTCTCCAACATAATTTTCCCCTATATTTTGACCTCCCCTTCTGAAGCTGAAGACACTCTTGTCCTCCTAGCTCCCCCACAAGGAAGGTCTAACCCCAAGGTACACACCCCAACTGGACTCCACCCTTGCATCCCTGGAATGGCACATTTCAATCAAATTGTGAAGGGTTGAAAAAATCTTTTGGAAGAGTAAGTAAGCTCCTCTCCTTCTCTGTTGGTTTGCTGGTCCAACTGGATGCTGAGGGGTTGGAGAGGGAGTGGACATCTTAGGTGAAGTCTTCCTTTTGTGGGTAAAATGGAGAGGATCCAAGAAGATGGCCTTTATCTTTAGAGGGGCATGGGAGTATTGGAAGGTAGATGCTTGCCTCATTGGATGGTGGAGGTATCAGAAGAGAGGTCCTGAATCATTTGGGGGTGGAGGATGGAGAACTGGAAAGGAGGGTTAGTATTGTTGGGCTTAGCCGGAATCATAGAAGAGTAAATAACCGAACCGATTAACATTTACTCATTCCACTTCGCTCATTATTTTATAGACTTCTATCATTTCTCCCCTCAGCTGTCTCTTCTCCAAGCCGAAGAGTCTTAACCTCTTTAGCCTTTCCTCATAGGGGACTCGTTCCATCCCCTTTATCATTTTGGTTGCTCTTCTCTGTATCTTTTCTAATTCTGCTATATCTTTTTTGAGATGCGGTGACCAGAACTGCACACAATACTCAAGATGAGGTCGCAGCATGGAGCAATACAGAGACATCATGATATTCTCTGTTTTATTCTCCATTCCTTTCCTAATAATCCCCAGCATTCTGTTTGTGTATGATATATGAACACAAGATGAGGTTGCACCATGGAGTGATACAGAGGCATTATGATATTCTCTGTGTTATTCTCCATTCCTTTCCTCATAATCCCCAGCATTCTGTTTGTGTATGATATATGAACACAAGATGAGGATGCACCATGGAGTGATACAGAGGCATTATGATATTCTCTGTTTTATTCTCCATTCCTTTCCTAATAATCCCCAGCATTCTGTTTGTGTATGATATATGAACACAAGATGAGGATGCACCATGGAGCGATACAGAGGCATTATGATATTCTCTGATTTATTCTCCATTCCTTTCCTAATAATCCCCAGCATTCTGTTTGTGTATGATATATGAACACAAGATGAGGATGCACCATGGAGTGATACAGAGGCATTATGATATTCTCTGTTTTATTCTCCATTCCTTTCCTAATAATCCCCAGCATTCTGTTTGTGTATGATATATGAACACAAGATGAGGATGCACCATGGAGTGATACAGAGGCATTATGATATTCTCTGTTTTATTCTCCATTCCTTTCCTAATAATCCCCAGCATTCTGTGTGTGTATGATATATGAACACAAGATGAGGATGCACCATGGAGTGATACAGAGGCATTATGATATTCTCTGTTTTATTCTCCATTCCTTTCCTAATAATCCCCAGCATTCTGTTTGTGTATGATATATGAACACAAGATGAGGATGCACCATGGAGTGATACAGAGGCATTATGATATTCTCTGTGTTATTCTCCATTCCTTTCCTAATAATCCCCAGCATTCTGTTTGTGTATGATATATGAACACAAGATGAGATCGCAGCATGGAGCAATACAGAGACATCATGATATTCTCTGTTTTATTCTCCTTTCTTTTTCTGATAATTCCTAGCATTCTGTTTGCTTTCTTGGCTGCTGCTGCTGCACACTGAGCAGAAGATTTCAATGTAGTTTCAACATTGACACCTAGATCCCTTTCCTGAGTGGTGACTCCTAATGTGGACCCTTGCATTTTGTAGCTATAATTTGGGTTTCTCTTCCCTAATTCATTCACTTTGCACTTGTCCACATTAAATTTCATTTGCCTTTTATATGCCCAGTCTCCAGTTTTGCAGTGTCCTCTTGCAATTTCTCACAGTCCTCTTGTGATTTAACAACTTTGAATAAAGTGTCGTCATCACCTCCGTTGTTGTTCCCATTTCCAGGTCATTTATAAATATATTAAAAAGCACCGGTCCCAGAACAGATCCCTGGGGCCCTCCACTATTCATCTTTCTCCATTGAGTACATTTTCCATTTAGTTTTACACTCTTTCTATCCTTTAACCAGTTCCCAATCCACCACAGGGCACTGACCATCATCCACACAGGTAAAAGTACTTGTGTATATCAGCAAAATGGGTTCTTTTAACCTACGTCTCTTTGGAGGTTTTCCCGGGACAGGACTAGGTCTGGGGACCCCTGCCCACAAAGTTTCCCTAAAAAGGTACCTGCACAAAAAAGAAAGTACCCATTTAAGCAGGTTCTTCCCCTGAGGTAATAATCAAAGCAAAACAACCCGTGCGGTTTAGCTTTGATTATGATGGCAACAAACGCCACAGGGGTTTGCAGAAAGGTGGTCAGTTTGATTGTCTACTCATTAGCAAGCAGAGCAGGAATGACGAAAGAGATCGTTACTAAGCTATCCCGGTCGCGGCACATTTAACCAGTGCCTGGGTCTGCGCTAAACAGCGAGAGGTCAACGTTAAGCAGCGTGGGGAGCGAGGAGTTGCCTGGCTAACTTAGCCGAGAAATTCGGCGAGAAACAAGTCCCACCGAATATACCGGGCAGGCGAGCTTACTGAATAACTGGACCTGCTCTCCACCCTGACTAGACTCACCCGGCTAAACGTAGCCAGGTGACACTGAATATCGATGCCGCCAGGCTAAACCAAAGCCTGGGGCGCCCCAGTGCTGGCTCTTTCTTTCGTTTCCAAGTACCCCAACTAAATCTCATCTGCTGCCAGGGACGGGAAATTCAAAACCTCGGAGTTGGTCCAGCTAAATTCCGGACTTAGCAAGACAAATCTGAGGCTTGAAGTTCCCATGCCTCGCAGGTTATAGCTATCACCCGGTTTAAAAAGGAGGTGACATAGGGGTGTTCCATTGGCAGGGTTTACATTCAGTCAGGTAGTGCAGATATTCAGTGCCATCCAGCTACGTCTGGTCAAGGCGGAAAGGAGGTTCTTAACCAGTATTGTTTCCCCGCTGAATATCCCCTTCCCAGGAGACTTCCTGCTCCCTGCCATGATCAGTATTCACCTCTTGTTTTAATGTGTGCAGGAGTATATGTGCTTACTGAATGTGCCATATGGGCCTAAGTCCGATCCCCGAACCTTGCCCTATTTACGATTTCAGGACCTTGCCCCATCACGTGATAGGGACAAAGTCCAGGGATTGGACGTAGGCCACGTAGCCTAGGTGCGATCTTCAAACTCTGCCCTAGGTTTGATCTCCGGCCCTTGCCCTGGTCACATGACAGGAACAAGCTCAGGTCGGCAGCATTTTGAAAAGTGGATGTTGACTGGGCCAGGTGCAAGGAGGCACCCCAGGCACAATCGTGAGACTTTTTTCTAATTTTAAAGGTTTGGGGGTGTGGGAGGGACTCAGGGGGGGGGGGGTGTGGGTGGGAGCCCCCGGACCTTTCGATACATTTGGGGTAAGGGGGAGGGACAGAGGGTCCCCCCACTGAACCCCGATGATTATTGTTGATAATTTTTGGGGGTGGAGGGGGAAGAGGAAGGGGGGGTATTGTACCTCCAATGATGTTTTGGCACCAGTGGGTTGGGATGACCAGGATTTTTCGAAATACTGGATTGGGAGTGAGGAAGCCCTCATTGTATGTGAACTGAACAGTTTTTTGTATTTTGAAGTGTTGGGGCCACCCTTCAGCTAGGAGTCAGTTCCCGCTCAACTGTTCTTTGGCAGACACCTTTTTAGGCATCCAGTCCTTTAAGGCGATGGCAGTCCCTTGAGGTTGGGGGTCCCCATCGCACCTAAAGGGCTTCTAGCTGCGTTCTTTTGTGCTGGGCTATCTGGTTCGAGAAAAAAGAACACCAGAGACCCAATAGTGGGACCCATTTCATGGACGAACATCACAGCAGGGCTGGTGCATTCCAATATGCGAACTAGGCGGTCGCCTAGGGCGCCAGCAATTAGTGGACGGCAAAGAAAAGCCATATGGGGCTCTGAGCGGAGCCTATCCCACTCTTGGCCGAGAGGCGTAGAGACTCGGCAGGTTCCGAGCCGCACCCATCCTGCTTGTGACCAAGAAATGCAGACATGCGGCAGGCTGCGAGCAGCGCCCATCCTACTCACGGCCGAGAAAAGCAGACACTCGGTGGGCTGCGAGCAGCGCCTGTGTTTGTGTGCGTGTGTCAGTGAGTGAGAATGATTGTGTGTGTATGAGAGAGCAATGGTGTTAGTGAGAGAGAGGGAGGGAGCCTGTGTAAGGGTGCGTGTGTGTGTGAATGAGAGAAGGACCCTAAGTGTGTGTAAGAGAGGGGTCCTGTCTGAGTGAATGAAGTCGGGGCCCGGACCAGGGGAGAGGGGGAGTGGGCACAAAGCAGAAGGTTCGCCTAGGGCGCCTAATATCCTTGCACCGGCCCTGCATCACAGTTTAGTGGCTTTAGGCCTTAGATTGTGAGCCCCCTGGGAATGAAAATGCACACCGAATCTGAAAGTAATCCACTTTGAAGTGTCTGAAAGGTGGAATATGACACAAATAAATAAATGTGTCTGGGTGAAGTTTCTTCCTTAAGAACATAAGACTTGCTATATTGGGTCAGACCAATTGTCCATCAACCCAGTATCCTGTTTCCAACAATGGCCAAGCCAGGTCACAAATCCCTGGCAGGATCCCAAGGGGTAGATAGATTCCAAGTTGTTTATCCCAGGGACAAGCAGTGGATTTCTGCAACCCCACCTTAATAATGGTTTATGGACTTTTCCTCCAGGAACTTGTCCAAACCTTTTTTAAACCCAGCTACACTAACAGCTTTCACCACATCCTCTGGCAATAAATTCCAGAACTTAATTATGCGATGAGTAAAAAAATATTTTCTCTTATTAATTTTACATAATGTGTGTCCTCTAGTTTTTTTTTAGAAGAGAACCAAGATAAACAAAAATAACTGGTTCACCTACTGTAGTTGCAGTTCAGCCCTGTAAAGAATCAGGGCTGTACCATTTAGAGTTAGGTTTCTCCACCAATGTCTTGGTAGGACTCTGAATCTTCAATAACTTTTCACAGAGCCAGCCTGGTGTGTGATAAGGATTGCACGGCCTCAGTATCAGGTGCTTTGTTGTTTCTTGTGACTTGGTCCTCTGAATAGTCCATATACAGGAGATCATGAGAAAGATGTCTGTAGGCCTCCTGTGCACCCACTCATCCTGCTGCCTCTCCACTAGACACAGAGGGGGCAATTCTCAAAATCCACTTACCTGTGTAAATGGATATTTATGGAGATAAAAGGGCTTTTTTGGGAAAATTGCCCACTCTGTAAGCTGGTAAAAGTATGCACATTCATTTACCTGCAGTTTTGAGGAGGCATTCCCAGGCTGGAGATAGGCTGGGGGAGGCAATTTGCCATCTCCCAGTACCAGTCAGGAAAGCAGTGACTTGTGAGGAAGGAAAGGAGATGAATGATGAAAGAGGAGTAAATACTGGTGGAGAGGCTATCAAGGAGGGCGTGAATGCTGGGGGAGAGGAAGTAATGAAGGGTTAATGCTCCCTGCGATGAGGAAGGCATAAATACTGAGAGGGTAGCATGGGGAGGGGGGTGAATGCTGGAGGCCCGGGAGGGGGGGGGGGCCCTAAAGTTATCTAGTTACTGTTTGAAAATCAGGGGTATCTGGATAACTTAAGTCGGATGACGGCGCTCTGTTCCAGATCACCCCCGGGTAAGTTTTTAGCTGGAGAATAAGTTATCTGGCTATGTTAGCAGTGGTCAGACTGGTGGGATTTTTAAATCCTAGCATCTGTTATAACCACGCAATTTTGAAAATTGCACACATGATATCCAAGAGCATACATGGGTATGAATATCTGCATAAGTCCTATGTAGGGGAGTGCCCATTTTCTGCCCCTGCTCCTTACAAATATGTAATATGTGGCTGCAGCTGGTCGGAGGTCTCACCGGACGTTGCCTGCCTGTGATGGGAGGGGCGATCTGAGGGTACAAAACCCCTTGCTCTCAAGTGAAGCGGGAGTCTTTTGAGGAAAGGATTCCTGATTTGGAGAGTGGAGCCATCTTCTTCATAAAACAGCACCAGGAGCCTTTCCTTTCCCAGAGTGGCCACAGGACGTATGAGGAGATGGAGTCTAGGATAAGGAGTTCCTGGAAGTCCACAAAGCTAGAGACTCGGGAGTTGCCAGAGGAGAGGTCTCCTGCCTGGGGAACGCCCTACCATAGTGAAGCCAGAGAGCTCTGAAGGGAAGACGATTCCCCCCTGAAGAGTTTGTGGAGAAGTGTGCTGGAAGGTGTCGGGGGGTAAGTGCAACCTACCTGGGAAAGTTTGCTAGAGTTGGAGACCGATTCAGCTACAATCAGCCCAAAACTCCAAAGCAGAGAGAGAGAGAAAGAGACAAGGAGCCCAAGGAAAAAATTCCACCTTCTAATCAGGTTTGGGGAGAGCCCAGGGAGGAAGGGGTACTCATGCAGAAGAGCTGACCTGTTTTGGGTGAAAAGATACTGAAGTCTATTTTTGTGATTCTGGATTGATATTGCTGTGGAGCACTTCCCTAGGTATATATTTAGGACTTTAGGTTATACTCTGCCATCAATTTCTTAGTAAAGACTATATATATAATTTTTTTTTAATGTAAGTTTTTTATTGACCAAGATAAATAAACATAGCATGGTATCAATAAAGTTTGGGCCAATACAGTTATCATATGAAAGTACCCTATGATCCTTCCTTCCCCTTCCCATCTCTTCCTATAAGTACACCACAAACATAAGCCTCATAAGTGATAAACGTAGGTTAGATTTACATTAAACAGTAATTATATTTTGCTAGTGCAAACAGCCAAGTGCCTCTCCTCACTAAGCATGTGGCAATAAACTTAAAGAAATACACTCTAAACTTGTCTCTTGGTGGTTATTTCTTTAAACTTTAGAAGAGGAAATTGAGCTCATCCGGATGAAGCTTGGATAGTCAACCATGTGACGAAAGGCTTCCACGCTTGTTGGAATGCCGTCAATTTGTCCTGTCTGGTCGCAGTGAGATGTGCCATCCGGTAACTAGAATGGAGTCTGTGGATTACGGCTGAGAGAGATGGAGGATTAGGACGTTTCCACGCTTTAGCTAGTTCACAGCGGGCCGCAATAAATACTTGTGAAATGGGGAGATTCAACAGTACATGAACAGGTTGCATTGTTAATTCCATACCAATCAATTCTTTCAACCAATCTCTGACCTTGGTCCAAAAAGGAATCACCAGGGGACAGGTCCACCATATATGAAGATAGGAGCCACATGTCCGCAGTCTCGCCAGCATTTGTCAGTTATATGAGGAAACATGGTATGCATTTTAACAGGAGTCAGGTGCCACCTATAGAGTAACTTATAACAATGCTCCTGAACTGACGCAGAGATAGAACTTTTAGCTGTCTTTAGAAACGCAATGCCCCAGTCCTCTTCACTTAACACTTCCTCCAACTCAGTCTCCCATGCTCGGATATGATGGAAAGTGTAGGGGGAAAGCATGTTGAGAAGAGCATACAATTTGGAAATTACTCCCCGAATCGTATCAGCTTGTTCACAATACGATTCAATGATTTGGTAGGACAAAGGGCCTGAGTGGTGTGGAGTTTTCTCAGGAAGGGTCAG
Organism: Rhinatrema bivittatum; assembly: GCF_901001135.1. NCBI lineage: Eukaryota > Metazoa > Chordata > Amphibia > Gymnophiona > Rhinatrematidae > Rhinatrema > Rhinatrema bivittatum. Next base: position 804,942,656 of record NC_042616.1, on the reverse strand, counting down.
ACCTGGGCAACACCCAAAAAATCTTGCACACATTCCCGATATCTTTCCTGTAAAGCACTCAGTGTCATCAGATCCCCCTCCTTCCGCAAATGGCCTATACATATAAGACCCTGACTTACTCATTTGTGGAAAACCGGGGAATGTATTCCCACTGGAAAACACGTGTTGTGAAATAAGTGGGTTAATTGGAAATATGAAAAAGAGCCCACCAGTTTAGCCCTCCATTGAGACCAGATTGTAAGTGTAGTCTTCAACGCTACCGGAAAAAAGTCCAGGTATTCCTGGGCTGCCAGGTAATGACTGTATCGGCATGGTCCCTATCATGGCTTGTTCTGAGCACACCCACTGTTTAATATCTGTCTGGTTATAGGCATCTACTATGGCCCGTTGGTGAGCTGCCCCATGGTACCATAATAAATTTGGGACCCCTCTTCCCCCACACTGTTTAGAAAGAAATGGGACAGCCCGAGCCACCCATGGTGGTCTTTTTTTCCATATATAACTGAAAAGCCTCTTCTTCTGCTACAATTTGAGAGTCGCTTTTGGCACTGGTATGGGAAGAATAGAGAATAAATATAATAGGCACGGCAGAACATTGATTTTTAAGATCGCTATGCGACCCATCCAAGAAAAGTTTTCCCTATTCCAATTATTAAGGTCTCGCTCTATTTTTTTCCATATCGGAGCATAATTATGGTAAAATTACTCCATCAAATTAGCTCCAATCTGGACCCCCAAATATTTGATGGATTTGTTTGCCCAACGGAAGGGAAAAGCTGCAGATATATGAGCAACCTCAGAATGATGTAAATTGACATTTAACAGCTCAGACTTATCGTGGTTAACTCTAAAACCTGCTACTCTGTGAAAACCCTCCAACTCATCTACCACCACTGTTAAGGAGTCATAAGGCTGCGTCAAGGTAAATAAAACATCATCAGCAAAAAGTGATAGTTTACATTGTATTCCCTGGAGCTCAATGCCTGTCACCTTGTCAGAAGTACGTACTCTCGTCGCCAGAGGTTCTAGAAAAAGGGCAAATAGCATTGGGGATAGTGGATATCCTTGTCTTGTACCCCGCTGTATGGGGAAGCAAGGGCCGTAATCTCCATTCACCTTCACCCTAGTTTGAGGGGAATTATATAATGCCTGTACCCAGTGTTGGAAATACTTACCAAAATTCATTTTTTGTAATACTTTAAATAGAAAGGGCCAATGTACTAGGTCAAAGGCCTTTACAGCGTCAATAGCCAACAACACTGTGGGAATCTGTTTGACTTTGACCCAGTCAATAATATCAATTACCTTTTGAATGTTATCACTGGCCATCCGAGATGGTACAAATCCGACTTGGTCATTATGGATTAGAATGGGCAGGATAGTCTTTAATCATTCTGCTAAAATGCGTGCTAAAAGCTTAAGATCAAGGTTAATCAGAGAGATCAGTCAGTAAGAACCATATAGATCTGGATCTCTCCCATGCTTCGCTATGATGGTGATGCCTGCTACATTGGCATGTGTGGCCAATGAAACATTTCCCCTCAATGAATTGAACATTTCCGTCAAAGGACCAGAGAGGGTATGGGCTAATTTTTTGTAGTAAGCTCCCGAGAGTCCATCTAAACCCGGTGACTTGCCTATTTTCAACATTTTAATGGCATATTGAACCTCCATTTCCAAGATGGGTCTTTCTAACTTAGCCTGTTGTTCCAGGGTCAATATCGGTAGAGATACAGAGTTCAAATAATTATCAATATCCTCATCACGGATATTCTGCTCTGCTCCGTATAAAGCCAAGTAGAATTCAGTAAAACATTGATGTATATTGTTCAATGTAGTAAGCACTTCACCGCTAGCATTTTTTATTTTGGAAATGTTATTTTGGGCAAGGACTGCCCTAAGTCGTCTAGCTAGGAGATGTCCCGCCTTATTGCCTTCTTCATAATATTGTTGTTTGGTAATTTCTAAGGCTAGTGCGGTAGTCTCTACATCTAAGATTTGGAGCTCTGATCTAGCCTTTTCTAACTAACTATAGAGTTTTGGACATTGCTTGGATTGGTGCTGTTGCGATAGGTGAGTGATTGTGGCTTAAAGACGAGCTTTCTTTTCCCCTTTCTGTCTTTTACAGCATGTAGCTTGAGAGATAAGCAAGCCCCAAGCCACAGCTTTAGAGCATTCCCACACAAGGGAGGGTGTGCCCTCAGCAGTATTATTCAATTGAAAATAGGCGAGCAGATCTTGCCCTAATTTTGCCAAAAAAGCTGAATCGTTTAATAATGTTTCATTTAGTCTCCAAAATCTTTGGCCCACTTGGGGTGCGGCTAATTTTAAGGCCAAGCTCACTGGCGCATGATCCGTCCAATTGATTGGTTTGATTCCCGCATCTACCACTCTATTCTGTATATGAGAATCAACTAAAAAATAGTCGATGCGGGAGTAGGAGTGGTGTGCATTGGAGAAAAAGGTATAAGAACATGATTTTCGGAATCTATGTCTCCACACATCTTTCAAATCCCATCTCGCCATTAAGGACTTTAAAGACAGTCTCACCACTCAAGAAGCATATGAGGCCTGCGCGGAGTTGTCAAGAAGTGGGTCAGGAGTAATGTTAAAATCTCTTCCCAGTATCAGGGGCCCTTCAGCGTGCTTCAGCAATAAGCTATCAATTTTTTTTCATAGAAGGGGCCTTGTCCAGTATTTGGAGCATAAATAGTGACTAACGTCATCACTTCATCACCTGCGCGAATCTTCAATAAAACATACCACCCTTGAGGGTCAGGGATGAAGGCAAGGACTTCATGGGTAACATCTCTAGATATCAAAATACCCAACCCTGAAAATTTAGAATCTTTAGTGCTCGCTGACAAGTATTTATGGGGGCATTGTCTGTAAGATAAGAGGCATTCATAGTGTTTACGAAGATGGGTTTCTTGGATTAACCCCACTGATGCTCTATTAGCCAACAACTCACGCTCCAAGAAGGAGCATTTATGCTGATGATTGAGCCCTTTCACGTTAATGGAGATAATACGTATTATCCCTGTCATGTAGCAAAATTATAACGATCCCTCGTCATCCATGGGTGTATACTTTCTAGAATCCAGAAAGTAACCTCCAAGACATGCCGCTTAATGGACATTCTTGCGGAAGAGACTATCCACCCCTCCTCCCGTCCATCCATTAAACAGGATAGCTTGCTTCTGTATCGGGAGTGCCCCCATAGCAGTCGGGGATAGCCACTACCAGACCCCCCTCCCAGAATAGTAGTAACATACAGATCTTATGTAGTCCATAACAAACATAAACAATCATAACCGATATAATACAATCAAAACCTGCTTCCTTCATCTAAAAGACCATAATGTTGTGACAGTCACACATCTAATCAGAAGCCACACAGCTGGGTAGTACCTGCATACTAAAAGCCTGACGAATTGGGTCGCCTCTGTATCCTCTTCTTTTTACCCTTGGTCTGAGAGGGCCGCCCTTGAATCTTCCAAATGTCGCCGAAGCCTCCTGCCACCCTTGCCCACTCTATGCCATCTCGGCTGATCCACAATTCTCTGCTGTTTTGGAGGGGACTTGACGGGTGTGATATTCAAGCTGTAACCGGCCTTCTCTATAGCCTCCACTGACGCACTCAGCGTCTTGACTCTGTGCGACGTCCTTTTCACCTCAAACTGTAATCCAAACAGGAAAGTCCATTTGTACCTTATGTTTTCATTTCTCAAGAGGGAGGTTACCGCTCTCATTTCAAACCTCCTCCGAAGCGTAGAGGAGGCCAGGTCTTGATAGAGGGCGATGGGATGGCCCTCCCACATCCAGGTATTATGCTTTTTAGCTGCGTCCATTACTAAAGTCTTTTGGGTGTAGTATGGAAGCAAAGCACGACGTCTCGTGGTTGAGCGTCCGATCTTGGTCCAAGAGCTCTGTGTGCTCTCTCTCCAATTTTATGCCACTGGTTTGTTCAGGCTCTGCTCCATTTTGGAAGTTTCCTCCCATAAGTATAAAGCTGCAGATTTTCTCAGCCACCTCTGGGACATTAGAATATGCTGGAGATTCAGGCACTTGTTTGTTCAGGCTCTGCTCAATTTTGGAAGTTTCCTCCCATAAGTATAAAGCTGCAGATTTTCTCAGCCACCTCTGGGACATTAGAATATGCTGGAGATTCAGGCACCCCCCCCCCCTAATTCGCAGATTACACCTCCATGTACGATTCTCAAGATCTTCAAGTTTATCTTGCATTGTGGTGAATTCCGTTTCTAGGTGTCCCTGCTGCATATTTAATGTGTTCAGCGACACTTCCTACAGTTCCTACACTTCTGCTTATGTGACTGCCAAGGCTTCTCAGATCTTGAAGATGCCTGGGTGGTTCCTCTAGTCTCAGCACTTGTTGAAGATGGCAGCCTCTCTCTAATTGCTCCTGACCACATAAAAACAAAAGGGGGTTGCTGCACAATCAGTTGATCTACAAATGAGCCCTGCAACACACTTCAGGTGTAGTGGCATCCGTTCCTGGGGCTGATAATAATCAGGGCACTCCATTCTGCCCACGGTGATCCAAATCCTCCTTATCTCCCCGACTCAGCACTTTTTAATCTAATGTCCCCAAAATGATTCCCCTTTGCTTCCCCAGCCTTTTCTTATCTCCCCAGCTGAACTCTCTCAGTCCCCCCCTCTGTCCCCGTCACAATAATCCCCTTCTTATTCCCTTTTCTGCACCCCCACCCTTACTCCCAGTATCCTCTTCTCTTTCCCAGTTCATACCCCTGTCACCGTAGCTGATACCATGGGCAAGTGAAGGAAAGCAATGGTAGCAACAGGACAGTAGCAGAGAGGCTGGATTAGGGCGCAGAGCAGATTTTCTTTGCTCTGTCCCCTTCAACCACACCCCATCCCCTCCTATTTCCAGCGGGCTGCCTGGGAAGGGAGGGGCTAGAGCAGGAAGCAGAGGGCTCTTCCCTGCCCTGTGAGATTCAGCACAGCTGGAAGGCTGCAAATCTGCCCTCAGATTTTTGACACCCTAGTCGCAGCCTATTCTGTGCTTATTGACAAATTCAGACCTGCTTACATGCATTTTCAAGTCTTTCTGTACTGACCTGATGCAGGAAGCACTGATCTCAAAAGCTAGTCACAGATATATTGAGTCAGTCCAATAAAAATATTGGGCTGCATGACTTATCTCCCTTCACTGTCACTTTTTCCCATGTAACCCCTCTTCTCAAGTCACTACACTGGCTCCCTGTCCACTTCCGCTCACAGTTTAGGCTTCTCTTATTAGCCTATAAATGCACTCCTTCTCCCGCTCATTACCTCTTTTCAGTGTAAACTCCGTTCATCGAGCCAGTGGCTCTTACCTGTGCCCTTCGCCTTCACTGCCAACTCCTGGTTTTGAGCTTTCTACCTTGCTGCACTGCTGTGCCTGGTGCGTCATGCTCCCTCGCTGGTTGTATTAAAAAATGCAGTCTAAAACTCACCTTTCTGAAGCTGCTTTTAAATCTTAAGTACTTCTCTACAATAAACACACTTCCCGTAGACACTTGTTTGTCATGTAAGCTCCTCGAAGCTGGGACTCTCTCTTATGGGTATCTGTATAGCTTTGTCTATGTCAAGTAGCACTTTATAATTGAAAAATAGCAGTAATCGTAGTAACGATAATGTTTCAGCTACAGCTTATTTGTTGACCTTGATTTATTTGAAAAAAAAAAATACTTGCAGAAGACCTGAAGAAAGCTTGCTGACTGCTTAAAGCATAAGGCCTTAAAATTAAAATAAGTAAAGTGGAATCATAACCCTATAGGGCACACAATTGAACTTGCCCCAGGTTTGTCCTATGCAAGTTTCTGCTATAGTTAAGTATTTAGGGATCAAGTTTCCTAGATCATGTAGAAACATTGATAGGAAAATCAAATATTCTTGAAATCAAAATTCTTCTTAAATTAAACATTATATTTCTGACTTCGTTAAAAAAGGGCTTCTTATTTATTTACAAAGGCCTGCACGACAGCCAAAGATTTGGGAGGCTCAAGCCCGCGTCCAGTTACTTAATTTTTTTAATTTCTGCACATTTGAAGAACGGGTCAGAGCTCTGCAATATCTGCTCCCCAAGCAGGCTCTCTCAGCCCATTTCTGGTTAGGTACGATTCCGTGTTCCTTATGAAATGTATTATGATAGATCATTTTCTTTTAACTTGGAAGCCACGTAGGGTGATCCCTCGACAGGGTAAACCGGCTATGACAGCTTCTTTTATTGGATCAACGTAAGAAAGCGCCAAAGACGTCGTTGCGTACCTCTTGATAACTTCTGTACCACTCACACTGGCCCAATAACTAACAACCTACGGGCTGATACAGTAAAAAACGCGGGAGAGCGGGCGAGCGCCAGCTCTCCCAGCGCGCGCACAGGATACTCTCCTGTGCACGCGATACAGTAAATAAATTTATTTAAATTAGGCCTGGCGGTAAAAAGAGGCGCTAGGGACACTAGCGCGTCCCTAGCGCCTCTTTTTGGACAGGAGCGACAGCTGTCAGCAGGTTTGACAGCCGATGCTCAATTTTGCCGGCGTTGGTTCTCGAGCCCGCTGACAGCCACAGGTTTGGAAACCGGACGCCGGCAAAATTGAGCGTCCGGTTTTCAACCCGCGAGCCGATTTCAACATTTTTTTAAAAAACTTTTTTAACTTTCAGGACCTCAGACTTAATATCACTATGATATTAAGTCGGAGGGTGCACAGAAAAGCAGATTTTACTTCTTTTCTGTGCACTTTCCCGGTGCCCGGAGAAATTAACGTCTACCTTTGGGTAGGCGCTAATTTCTGAAAGTAAAATGTGCGGCTTGGCTGCACATTTTACTTTCTGTATCGCGTGGGAATATCTAATAGCGCCCGCAACATGCATTTGCATGTTGCGGGCGCTATTAGGTTCGGGGGGGTTGGACACGCGCTTTCGACGCAATATTACCCCTTACTGAATAAGGGGTAAAGCTAGCGTGTCGAAAACGCATGTCCAATTGCGCACTGTACGGTATCAGCCTGCAAGAAAGGAAGATCTCTCTTTCAGTGGCGTTGGGTCGTCAGATGAGTCGCTCCCGTTGTTGGCCATTAGATGGCAGAGCCAAGCTGCAGAGAAACAGTTTCTGGATGCTTTGCTAACTGTAACCCCGTAATTACAAATGAGTTTGCTGAAAGAGATTAAATTTAAGTTTTTACAAGGAATACTTTATAGATCCCATAAGAAGCAATACATCTCCACCATATCCAATGTACAGAAAAAATCTGCAGTTCTGCATCCGATAAGGTAACCCTGTCGAGAGGCTCTATTGCAGAGTTTTTGTTAAACTGCATTGATCTATCCATCTATCTTTTTTTTTTTTTTTTTTTTTTTTAATAATTATAAGTACCCATACTGCTGAAATAGAACCAACTCAGTTGAATTTGGAGAGAAAGTAACAACTGAGGTAAATCAGAGAACAGTAAGGAAGCTGACTGGAGTTTTGCAAACGCATCTGAATCCCTGTGGTATGAGTGAAGGAGTAGCCTAGAGGTTACAGGCGTGGGCTGTGAACCAGTGAAACCAGTGTTCAAACCCCACTGCTGCTCCTGGTGAGGTTAGGTCACCTTACTTGCCATTGCCTCAGATGCAAACTTAAATCATAAACCTTCTGGAGGCAGAGGAATAGCTTCATGTAATCTGCTTTAAAGGGGAATGTAAATAAATATGTTTAAGAGGTGACATTCACTTTAGAATACTTACAGAGAGGGCTCAAGATAATCTGCTGCCTGAGGCAAAGGATGAGCCTGTGCTCCCCTGCCCCTTCCCCCCAAAAATGCATGGTACAGCTCCTCTCTTCAGGTGGGCCGGTAGTTTGACCCTTGAAATGCTGCAGAAAGCAGGAGTCCGAGTTCCCAGAGGAGTGGCAAATAGAATATCAATGACAATATTTCTAGGAGCCACCCTCTCAGGAGCCCTAAGGCCTGCCTCCCAGCATTTGCCCCCAGAAGAAGCGGGAGATGGGTGAATGGTGGGGGTTCTGTATGTGGCGTACTCTTTCCAGGCCAGTCCAAGGGTATTAGGTGACCTGGGCGATCCTTACAGTCTCGCAACTCCCTTCCTCCTAGCCCTCACCATACAAACAATTAAACATTATACATTTATAACAGATTTTACATGAAAAAGGACATTCATAGACTTCTGAGGTAACAATATCATGCATGCATAAAAGACACTTGGAACCCATATTTATTTTATTTATTTATTCATAAAATGTATATTCCACATAACCTAACAATAAAAGCACTTTACAATAATTCACATACATAATAACAAAAATAAAACAAATACAGTACATAACATTAAAGAGAATAAATATAATAAAATAAAAACAAAAACATACTATGCAACAACTAGCTACCTACAAACAGTTCCACATCCACCATCCACCCCACAATTCCTGATTTCTCAGTAGGGGTGGGAAGAAGAAAAAATTTCAGTTTGTTTTTTGCTTCATTTTTGAGCGACTATTTTCCCACTAATTTCATTTTGTCTAACGTTTATTTCATTTATTTTATTTAAAAAATGAAATAAACATTAAACCCTCCTCTCCAAAAATGAAAAAAAAACCCCAAAAACACGGACTCCCAAGTTGTGCTCAGGCATAGGCCAAGAACCCTGCTTTGGGCCTTGGCCTATCCCTAGGCAAGGCCCTGCTGACCTTGAGCCTGGGCCTAGGCCCGATGGATCACTTTTTTGTTTTTAGAACAAAACATGAAAACCAACGAAATTTCATAAGATTTTCAATCGTTTTGCTTTGAGAACATGATGAAACGAAACAGGAAATTTCATCTTATTTCTTATTTTGTTTCTCCTGAATGCCCATCCCTATTTATCGGACCTTATTGATATCACTGCACAATTTTAGAAATTTGATATGACTTGACCATTTTTCCAAACCGTAAACAATTACAATCATTCCTAATTGCTCCAAGTAACTTTTTCCAGAGTCAAGCATCAGTAGCAGTAAATGCCCACTTTGAATCTCTTTACTAGATCTGAATTTACATCCATGCGACAGCTCTAGCTGTGCAAACTGTGATGACTGAATAGACCACTTAGAATTATCTCAAGCCAAATTGGAAGATAAATACTGTGGAACTTCCAAATATAAGCTACGAAAAATAAAAACGAACCCATATGGTATTAGGCCTATTGTAAAGCACTTTGGGTCTGGCTTGGCCTTCAGAGAGCCATATGTAAACTCAATTATAATACAGTAAACCTCTCATATCAAAACACCACTAACTGCCAGCACACAGACTGTGAGAAACCCTACCTATGAAAAGGCAATACTGCAAATATTACACCAAGTCTTAAAACTTCAATACGTTTCCCATTAGGTAAACAAAACAAGCTAAACTGCTATAGATCCATTCCTTACTCACAAACTACTCACACCTACTGAAACTGTGCCGAAGCCTCACCTCGGCCACACATACAGAATAGATACTTACCAAATACAGAATAAAGTGATTGTAAAGTATAAATAGAAATGTGCAGACAAAATCTGAACTGGAAACCACAAGAAGCCAGACCCTAAGCAGTGCGACAATGGAAAAACGGAAACATCACCGATCCTCATAAACATAGCAATATAACCAAGAAATACAACATCAATCACAATAGCAAAATCATACTAATGAAAAGAATATTTATTTCAAAACAGCTAACAAATAGAATATCATTCAATAAATAAACTCACATCTTTTTTAAAGTTATCAAAAAAAAACAATAAAATATTTCAAAATATCAGACAATTCAAACACCGCCCACAATTAAAACCAATAAGAATTTAAAAAAAAAAAGTCCCCGCTCTCCATACCTGGGAACCTTTTATTTCCAGTCACCCCAAGGTTGTCCCCTCTAACATAAACATACTCTCTAACACACATATTCTCGCACTCTCTCAGATGTGTGCTTACACACACACACACACACACACACACTCACTTCATTCATTTCCCCCTCCGTATCTCACGCGCTGCAGCAGCAGCAGCTTCCACCTTCAGCCCTCTTTCTTCCCGAGGCGCCGCGGGCTGATGCCGCTCCCGCCCCCGGCCGCGCACGCTGGCATTACTCCTACTCCTTATGGCTGCAGCGACTGCGCCTCCTCCTTCCCACATAGGCAGGCCCCACACAACTTAACTTCATCTAAGGGGGCCCACGCAGGCAGCAAGATCAAGGAGGCCCGGGCGTCAGAGTCCTGCCACAGCTGTGCAGCCCCCCGTCACTCTCTGCCACTCATAGAAACATAGAAATGAAGGCAGAAGAAGACCAAACGGCCCATCCAGTCTGCCCAGCAAGCCTCACACACTTTTTTCTCTCATACTTATCTGTTTCTCTTAGCTCTTGGTTCTATTCCCCTTCCACCCCCACCATTAATGTAGAAAGCAGTGATGGAGCTGCATCCAAGTGAAATATCAAGCTTGATTAGTTAGGGGTAGTAACCGCCGCAATAAGCAAGCTGCACCCATGCTTATTTGTTGTAGCCAGACTATGTTATTCAGCCCTTATTGGTTGTTTTTCTTCTCCCCTGCCGTTGAAGCAGGGAGCTATGCTGGATATGCGTGAAGTATCAGTTTTTCTTCTCCCCTGCCGTTGAAGCAGAGAGCTATGCTGGATATGCGTGAAGTATCAGTCTTCTCCCCTGCCGTTGAAGCAGAGAGCCATGCTGGATGTGCATCGAAAGTGAAGTATCAGGCACATTTGGTTTGGGGTAGTAACCGCCGTAACAAGCCAGCTACTCCCCGCTTTGTGAGTGCGAACCCTTTTTTCTTCTCCCCTGCCGTTGAAGCAGAGAGCTATGCTGGATATGCGTGAAGTATCAGTCTTCTCCCATGCTGTTGAAGCAGAGAGCCATGCTGGATGTGCATCGAAAGTGAAGTATCAGGCTTATTTGGTTTGGGGTAGTAACCGCCGTAACAAGCCAGCTACTCCCCGCTTTGTAAGTGCGAACCCTTTTTTCTTCTCCCCTGCCGTTGAAGCAGAGAGCTCTGCTGGATGTGTGTAGTATCAGTTTTTTCTTCTCCCCTGCCGTTGAAGCAGAGAACTATGCTGTATTTGCATAGAAATTGAAGTAACAGGCTTATTTGGTTTGGGGTAGTAACCGCCGTAACAAGCTAGCTACTGCCCCCTTTGTGAGTGCAGATCCATTCACACCCCCTCATGCATTCTTCCTCCCTAATTATCATCCTTCCCTCTCACTCACCTCTTCTCTTCACATTCCCTTCCCTCCCTTCTCACTCAATACCTTTCCCTTCTTTCTCCTCTCACTCACCAGCCTTTTTCTTCCCTCTCCTCTCACTCACCCCTCCTTCCGTCCTCTGCTGCTCATTCACTCACCCCTCTCTTCTCATTCCCTTTTCCTTCCCCTCTCCCTTTCATCCCTTCCCTCTTCTCCACAGTCATTCGCCTCTCTTCCCACCCTCTCTTCTATCCCCCACTTCCGCCCCCTCCCCTTTCACCCCTTCCCTCCTGTTCCCGCTAATTCACCCCTCCCTTCTAACCACTTCTCTCCCCTCCACCTCTCACCCAGTCCCTCCTGCCCCACTTATTCACCACTCTCTTCTCAGCCCTTCCTTAATTTTTCTGCCTTTTCACCCCCTCTTCCCTCCTCTCCTTTCACCCCTTACTTCCTCTCCCTGCTCATTCATCCCTCTTACCCCTTCTTTCCCTCCTCTTCCCCACTTTTCTCACCCACTCACCCTTCTCACTTACCCCTCCTTCCTTCCCCTTCCCACTCATTGACCCTCTCTTTTTCCCCCCTCACCCCTTCCCTCCTCTCCGCTCTCACTAATCCCCTTTTCCTCTGCTCCTACTCACCCCCTCCCTTCTTTCTCAGCCCTCTTCCCTTCCTCCTCCTCTCCGGGTCTTCCTTTACTTTCTTCCGGTGGGGTGTGGAAATCCCACTGGCACGACGACAGGCAGCTGCTGTGCCCTGATGTTCCTCTGCTGGCCCGCGGGGGGCGAGAACCCCGTGGCCACGTCATAGAGGTGTGCTGCTGCGAGGGTCCTCTGAAGGTCCGCGGGGAGAGGGAACCCCCGAGGGTGCACGCTTGCTGTGCGCTGCCCATGAGGCTTTTCTTCCAGCCCACAGAGTGTGATGAACCTTGCAGGGTGAGGCGGCCGCCGCAGGATTGTTTGGGGGGGTGGTGGTGAGGGGCACCTTTTGCTGCTCCTAAAACGTTGCCACTTGAGGCAGTCGCCTCACTCTGCCTCATGATACAGCCTTCCCTGTTGACCCCCAAGCATGTTGTAGGGTTGCTATCAGTCTGGTAGTCGAGCAGATGGTGTGGTGGAGCAGGGAGTGAATCACTTACTGTAGAGAACTGACCGTGGATAGTATCGACTATTCTTTTAAACTCCGACTGGCATTTCACTCAAGGTTTTCTCCCTCTTGCTGGTGAGCCAGAAAGCTGGCTGCAGGCAACAGTTGTGCTTCCAAAGGTCTGTTTATTTCCGGCAGAGCAATATTATTCACCCAATGCAGTCCACAGTTGTTTCACCTTGAATTTTTTTGTTTCCATCAGAATTTTGAGTAGGTAGCAACATTACGTGTTCAGACTGGCAGTCGATTTAGGGACAATTACAGCAGGCATGGGCTGAAACCCCTGCCTGCCTGTCTGAGCTGGGGGCGGGGGTCAGTGCTCTCTCAGACATTTTCTGGCAATCCAGCTTCAGTGTGGCACGGGCTGTAAAAAGCAGGTTTGTCATCCTACTCCTCTGAACCAGAGTGTGAAGAAGCAGAGATGGGAGCGGCGTTAGCTGAAGGCCGCATTAGCAGGACTAACCAGTACCGAGTTTGTCAGTGAGGTGGGAGCTAACACGGTGCTGACCATTCCCAATCCTAATGCAGAATCCTCAGCCAACGCCTCTCCCCTCTCTGCTTCAGGAATCCTTGGGAGGGAGATTCTTTGTACTCTTGATTCAGGCCAAGAGGATCAGAAAACTGCTATTATGGCTTCTGCTGCACCAATGAATTGCTTTAGGTTTGACCACTTGCCCTTCTACTTCCAAAGGCACTAAATGCAGTAACAAAATGTAAACCACAAAGCGGCTGGCTGTACCTGTGGTGGTGACTGGCACAGGCTGCTTTCTATCAGGCCGATACAGTAAAAATTGCGGGAGAGGGGGTGAGTGCCTGCTCTTCCGGGGTGCGCGATTCAGTAAAAAAAAAGTATTCAAATTAGGGCCCGCGGTAAAAAGAGGCGCTAGGGACACTAGCGCGTCCCTAGCGCCTCTTTTTGGACAGGAGTGGCGGCCGTCAGCGGGTTTGACAGCCACGTGTTCGGAAACAGGTCGCCGGCAAAACTGAGCGTCGGGTTTTCAACCCACGGGCCGATTTTACATTTTCTTTTTTAATTATTTTTAACTTTTGGGACCTCCGAAGTAATATCGCCATGATATTAAGTCGGAGGGTGCACAGAAAAGCAGTTTTTACTGCTTTTCTGTGCACTTTCCCGGCGCCGGCAGAAATTAACGCCTACCTTTGGGTCGGCGCTAATTTCTGAAAGTAAAATGTGCGGCTTGGCTGCGGGGACCCGACCTCTGGGCTGGGTCGCACCATTGGGCCTGGCATCGGGACCCAGCCTCCGGAACCGGCCCCAGTGTTGGACCGGGGTCCAGCTGAGACGTCGGCCTTGAGTAGGCCAAGGCCAAGTTCACAGTGACCTATCACACCCTTGGCCTATGCAAGGCCTAGGCATGGGCCTGGAGCTGGGCCTAGGCCTTGCAGGTAGACCTCCACCAGACCAGGTAAGTGGGGGCTGGGGGGATCATGGCCCCGGTATTTTTCTGGGCGGGCGGACAAGTCACCTGGGAGGCCTCGTTTTCAGTTTTTGGCCGTTTTTTTTTTAATTGTTTGATTTGTTTTTTTTCTCATGAATTACCGGCAAATGAATCAAACAATCCCTAAACTGAAATTTACGGGGGGAAAAAACTCCCAAAAACAAAACCAAATTTTTTTTCCCCTGCCCATCCCTAGTAGTCAGGGAGCCCCTTCTGTAAAACAAAGGACACTAGAATTTGAAAAGGGGATGAGTGTTTCTCAAGTGTGCATTTCACTAGCGACATCTAGACATCTACAAACACCTCACACACACCTTCCTCTCTCTGACAGCACACTGGCGGGACTTTACTGAGGTAGGGGCAGGCAGCAGCCTCACAGGGGCCGGAGCAATAGGATGCAGATGAGGTTTGCTGCACACTAACCTGGCGGACGGTGACCATATCTCTGCCAATATTTTAACAGCTATTAGAGAAATGCTGGTGGGCTGGTAGCTGGCCGAGAGAGAGAGAGAAGTCTTAATGCAGGGTTCTGTCTCACTAAAAATGGCTCTAATATGGTCAAACCAAAAAAAATCTGAACCAGCGATATATAATTATACTAAAAATCAAATAAACAGAAACACTTCTGCTTGATCGCTGTGTCAAAACCGTTCTTACAAGTATTCTGTGATAGAATTTTAAATCTTCTTAACATATGAATAAGCTTCAATTGTTGGGATTCAATTTAAATGCCTACACGCTATACAGGGTAAATTAACGTTTTTAAAGTATGTGTGCTATGAACCTTATATTTAAGAATTTTATGTGAAAAGATATTGTGATAGGAGAGATGAAGGTTTCACATAACCATGTAGGCGTTCCACGCACCACTATTGGATGATATAATCATAAACCTCCACCACCTCCTATATGTGAGCTATCTTTGTGAAAAATCTTTTTTAAAAAAGATTATTTTTGTTACATCTACATCTAATATGGTCAAGGCAGTATCCGACGGTGGCTATCGGGATGTACAATACTTTGCTCACACCCTGCACCTAGCAGTGAAGGACGCCCTGGAACTGGGGTCCAGGGACCCAGAGCAAGTGTTACCTGCATGATTCACTAGAAGAAGTGTAGAAAAACAGCTGGGCACTTCCACTGAAGTGTGAAGGCAGGGGGACCTTCTCCGAGAAAAGCAGGAGGAATTGGAGAAGCTTCACAAGCCTCTCATTCAAGAAATGGGCCCTCCACGGAATTAAGAAGATAAGAACATAAGAAATTGCCATGCTGGGTCAGACCAAGGGTCCATCAGGCCCAGCATCCTGTTTCCAACAGAGGCCAAAACCAGGCCACAAGAACCTGGCAATTACCCAAATCTACCTACAAGATGCTGCAGAGGCTAGTGGAGCAGCAGACGCCCCGCATGATCTGTCTTGGAAACGGAGATGGGCGCGCAGGCTCCCCTGGGGCATCGTGACTGGTCAGTCGCGAGACAGCTTGCGAAAATCCTGAAACCCTTTACGGATGCCACAGAGGAGCTCATTGCCACAAGTGCCACCTTGGAGGATGTCGTCCCCATAGTAAACACATCCTGTTAGAAAAGTCGGGGGGAGGGGGGGGGAGCGGCTTTCCACAGGACGAGGGGATGATGAGAGGCGAGGTGCTGCGCTGTCTGGTGTCCTTGGAAAAGCAGGTGATAGACAGACTGGGACCTCTGCCCAGAAACCCTACATGCATGCTCTTTACATTATGTGATCCGCGTGTGAAAGGGAGAACTCGCACCGCAGGCCAGCAATCTGACACACATGACGAGCACTCTAGTTAACAGAGAGGAGGAAACACCAGTATTGCTCAGGTCAGACATCAGTGCAGGTCAGAGCACCACTCCGTCATCGCCACCTAGCACACCCTCCGCAAGAAAATCGAAACAATCCTCACATCCAGGGCCGGCGCAAAGGTAGTAGGCGCCCTAGGCGACTTCTGCCTTGTGCTCTTCCCCCTACCCCCCCCCCCATCGTGTCGCCCTGCACCACGCTACCCCTCCCCAGTTGCGCCGCCCCAGCCGGTCTCGGCCCTGACTCCTAGCTCGCTCACGCCGCCGACTTCTGTGCTTCTCAGGGCCGCGAGCAGCATGCGCTGCTTGAGGACCAACGAATCTCTGCTCTTTGCTGCGAATGGGGTAGGCTCTGCTGGCAGCAGCACACGGCTGCTCTTCGGCGCCCCCTACGGGTCGGCGCCATAGGCAACAGCCTAGTTTGCCCAATGGATGCGCTGGCCCTGCTCACATCTGACCCAAGCGATCGCTAAAGCAGCTGGGAAGAAAAATTCACGTCCAGTACCACCAAAGGAGACGGCAGCTCAAATCTCAGTGACACGCTATCTCGCAGAGACCATTGAGGATAGGGACATAGATGTGCTGGCACATTGGTCCCACAAGTTCAGCATCTGGCCAGACCTAGCGAGAGTGGCTCAGCGCTATCTCTCCTACCCACCAACAAGTGTCAGGGCCACCTACAACAAAACTGGGGCCTGACACCGCCTGCTGCCTCCTGACTTACCCCATCAACCAAACTGAGGTCTGACTCACTTTACTTCTCCTGACATGTGCCCATGAAGAAAAATGGGGCCTGTCACATCCTGCTGCCTCCTGACTTGTCCCCATCAACAAAATTGGGGTCTGTCACACCCTGCTGCCTCTTGAATTGTCCCCATAAGCAAAATTGAGGCCTGTCACACCCTTTTTTTTTCCTCACATGTCCCCAACCACACACTGGGGCTTCAATCCTCTTGCTTCCTCCTGACACATCCCCAACCACACACTGGGTCTAACACTATAAGAGTCTGACAGCACATACAGTAGCAGTCTTACACTGCCATACCCCAATATCAACAGTACAGGGCATCTGGCAGCACAACAGCAGCAGCAGCCTTACATTGCCAAATACCTCATACAACCTAAGGGGTTTGATACATCCTTATTCTGCCTGCTGAGTTCCAAGCACCACCACAGCATCATTACTCCACTGAGTTCCTCTGCCTGCTTAACCCCAAGCACCACCTCCGCTGCCGCTGCCCCCCCCAGGGTCCGGGGGGGGCAGCGGCAGCGGGGTCCGGGGGTGGCAGCGAGATCCGGGGAGCCAGCAGCGGCAGCATGTTCGATCGGGCAGGCAGGTAGGTGGCAAAGTAAAGATGGCGCCTGCACGGGAAAATCGTGCAATTGGCCGCTGAAGACGTGACGTCACGACGTTTGGCGTCACGGGGTGTGACGTCACGTCTTCAGCGGCCAATTGCACGATTTTCCCGTGCAGGCGGCCATCTTTACTTTGCCACCTACCTGCCTGCCCGATCGAACATGCTGCCGCTGCTGGCTCCCCGGATCTCGCTGCCACCCCCCCGGACCCCGCTGCCGCTGCCCCCCCCAGACCCCGCTGCCGCTGCCCCCCCGGACCCCGCTGCTGCCTACCCGCCGCTCCCGGATCCTGCTGCCGCCCCCCCCCCCCCCCCCCCCCCCCCGCTGCCGACCCGCCCGTGCGATTTTGGCGCTCATCCAGGCAGGGGAGGGAGGGAGGAAGGGAGAAGGGACTACCGGATGCCGCTGATGGCTGCCCGCCGCCCACCGGGACCCACGGCCCTCCGACAGGTATTTAAAATTGTTTTATTTTTTTATATAACACACAGGTTTTTTGTTTTTTTACACTTTTTAAACTTTTTTACACTTCCTGGTGCCTGTCATTTCAAATGTCATTTGAAATGACTGGTACCTGTCATTTGAAATGACAGGTACCAGCGCAACCCATTTTACTGTATAGGCGCTGTTACAGCGCCTATACAGTAAAATGGGTTGCGCGGGCATAACCCTTCCCTAACGCTTCACAGCCGCGGCATGCATTTGCATGCGATTAGAGGAGAGTATCGGGGAGTTAGTGAAGAGAACTGTGCGTGCGGGGAGGAAGGGTGCGCCTGACACTACCTCACTGTTTTTACCGCGGCCTTACTGGATCGACCTGTTAATAAGGAATAGGTGTGCAAATGACCAACAAAGTTCTCAGCTCAGTCAGCTATTTGAACAGGACTTGTGTACATTTTTTTTTTTAATTAAGGGCATGAAAAAGGATAGGCTTTTTTTTTCCTCCCTCCTCAGCACTAAAGTGAAGTAAAAGCTTTTATAAATTGAATCATTTTTCGATTTTTGTATTGCCAGTTGAGTGATTTTTTTTTTGTTTGTTCAGAATTGTAAGGTTGTCAGGAAGAGAGTTGGCTTTTTTTTTTTTGTTTCCGAGCCCTGCGTCCTGTCACACTGGTTTCCCCATATCCTGTGACTGTGGCAGTTCCTGTGCTCTGCCATTACAGCCTCACGTGATGGTTCGTGTTCTGCTTTCTTATGCTGTAGGTTGTAGTCTCAGAGCCGACTTTGGGGGAAGAGGAGGGGGACCCAGGGCGAATCATCCAGAACAGGTCCCTTCCAGGGCCTGAAGATGCGGGAAAGTTGGGGGGGGGGGGGGGGGCATGTTCTCTCCTTATCTGAGGCCTGTGATTCCTCCTGGCCGGCTGGAAGCGATGCTTAAATTTAATAATTAAATTTTATATACTGCCGTTCGAAATAAAATCACAGCGATTTCAATATATTGTTAAAGTAGATTTTACTCGGAAATGGCAACTCCACAAGGTTTTTACACAGCGTATTGCAAAGTTCTAGCAGGTCCCGTCCCCCCCCCCCCCCCCCCCCGACACGGATCCCGTGTTTCGCCGCGAGGCTGCGGCAGGAGGGACAGAACAAAGCGTTTCAATTCTAAAAAAACAAACAAAATCAATAAATAGCGTGGTGCAAAAAAAGATGGGTAACCTCTATGGAAATAAAGCTTGGTAATGCATCAATGTACTTCCACTAGCAACTGTACCCGTTCTACGCCCGGGCGGTGAGCCGTTTTATTCCCCTCTTACCAACCAAGCTGTCTCTCGCACTCCCCCACCCCCCACCTCTCCTCTCTCGTACGCACATTCTCTCACCGGCATCCCCCTCCCCTCATATAGGCTCTCTCTCTCTGAAACCCACACTCAAGCATCCCCCCACCCACCCTCTCTTACCTCTCATGCTCTCTCTCACACCCTCCCCACCCCCTCTCACCAACCATGCTCTCTGTCACCCCCCCACTCTCACACACACATTCTCTCTTACCGGCATCCCTCCCCCCCCCCACCATGCTCTCTCTCACACCCTCCTGCTCTCTCTCACCCTCCCCTCCCCGACACACATTCTCTCTCACCGGCATGCTGCGGGTCCCGCGCCGTTCGCGGCGAAGACGAAGGCCCGGCGCGCCGCACGCAGCGAAGATGAAGGCCCGGCGCGCCGCACGCGGCACAAGGGGGCCTTCCATTTTCGCCCTGAGCAGAAAATAGCAGCGGAGACCCCGGCATGCCGCGAATGGAGCGCGTCCCGTGGCACACGATCTGCTCGCGGCGAACATGACGGCCCGGGCGCGCCGATCGCGGCACACGGGGGCCTTCCCTTTTCACCGCGAACGGCACGCCAGGCCTTCATCTTTGCCGCGAACGGAGCGTGCGCCGCTGGACGCGCTCCTTTCGCGGCATGCCGGGGTCTCCCTCAGCTATTTTCAGCCTGTCCCGCGATGGCCGCTGCAGAATTCCCCCAGGAGTACCTCTTGTACCTGGTGTTGTCCAGGGAGCCGCCTGCGCCCCAAGCCCGATATGTTATAGCGCCATCTATCGGCGGGCTGGGGAACATGCGCGAGCACTGACGGACACACTACCAAGCCCAATATATTATGGATTAATAATTGTATTACACAATGGCCAAAGAATACATAAAATCACTAAACAATACGATGCTGTAGATGCTAAAGATATGGCGCGAAAACAACCGGAAAAATGAAGACAGGCAAAGCTAACCAAACATAAAAGAAAACCACATGTATAAAATGCGTGAATCTCTAAACAGTAAAGTACTTTTAGACGCTGAAGAAATTGGCACCAAAGCAACCGGCCAGATAGATTAAAAAACAGAGCTAACACAACATAAAAGTAGATAACAAGAAATCTATGCAGGTATGTCCATATTGCACACTTGTTATCTACTTTTATGTTGTGTTAGCTCTGTTTCTTAATCTATCTGGCCAGTTACTTTCGTGTCAATCTCTTCAGCGCCTAAAGTACTTTACTGTTTAGAGATTCACACATTTTATACATGTGGTTTACTTTTATGTTTGGTTAACTTTGCCTCTCTTCTTTTTTCCGGATTCATGTGGTTTTCTTTTATGTTTGGTTAGCTTTGCGCCTCTTTATTTTTCCGGTTGTTTTCGCGCCAATTCTTTAGCGTCTGCAGCACCGTATTGTTTAGTGATTTACGTATTCTTTGGCCATTGTGTAATACAATTAATGGAAGTACACTGATGCATTACCAAGCTTTATTTCGATAGAGGTTACCCATCGTTCTTTTGCACCACGCTATACGCTGTGTAAAAACCTTGTGGCGTTGCCATTTCCGAGTATAATCTACTTTAACGATATAATGTACTCCTGTTAGTTCTGTTACAACTTGTTATATTTATTACCATGTTATAATGTAAAATATTCTTGTTATATTTATTACCATGTTATAATGTAAAATATTCTTATATCTATTTAATACCATGTTATAATGTAAAATAGGGCTGTTATCACCCTATTCCTTTAGTTATCTGGAAACCGATGTGATATCTCGATCGAATGTCGGTATACAAAATAAATAAATAAATAAATAAATAAATAATGAAATCATTGTGTGGACCATTACTTTACTCTGCACTTTTCCTATAACTGTGGATTAGCTCATACTTGTACATATTCTTGGTCAACACGACTGCAGATTTATGGACAACTTCCTATTCATGCATTTTCAGAGTCGACATTACAGCAGATGCAGTTTCTAGTTCTACCACCTTCGCACTTTACATCATTCATTACTGATTGCTCACTTCACTGCCATTATCCCTGCTACTGACCTTGAAGTTTTCAGAGTATTGGTGTTTTATATCAAATCGTAAGCTTTTCTAAAGTGCCATGTTTTCAGTTCACGGTTGAACTTTCTTTCTGTTATCTGGCGTAATTACTCTGGCAGGGGGTTTCCACCACTTGGGGCCTGCTATGGAAAACATTCGGGGCCGGATTTAAAAAAGGTTACGCGCATCGCCGGGCCTATTTTAAAAGGCCCGGCGATGCGCGTAAAGCCCCGGGACACGTGTGAGTCCCGGGGCTTGCAGAAAGGGGCGGGGAGGGGGGCGGGTTGTGTGCAGTCTGGGGCTGTGCTGGGGCTCATGTGCCGGCAGTCGGCCAGAAGTCCCAAAAGGTAAAATAAAGGTCGGGGGGGTTAGAGTAGGGCTGGGGGGGGGGGGGGAAGGTTAGGGGAAGGGGTGGGAAGGTCAGGCTAGGGGGAGGGAATGGGGGAGGGCAGCGCGGCTCAGCGCGCACAAGGTGCACAATTGTGCACCCCCTTGCATGCGCCGATCCCTGATTTTAAAACTTGCGTGCGCAAGTTAGCCCAGGCTTGGCCGCGCGTTTTCGACGCGCCAGCTTTACCCCGTATACAGTAAGAGGTAATTGTGCGTCGAAAACGAGCGGCCAACCCCCCCAAAACTAATAGCGCCCGCAAATGCATGTTGATGGCCCTATTGGGTATTCCCGCGCAATTCAGAAAGGAAAATGTGCAGCCAAGCCGCACATTTTACTTTCAAAAATTAACGCCTGCCCAAAGGCTGGCGTTAATTTCTGCCGGCGCCGGGGAAGTGCACAGAAAAGCAGAAAAAACTGCTTTTCTGTACACCCTCCGATTTAACCGCGACAGTTTTGTTCTTTGGAAACCGACCTGATTTGATACTTGTATTAAGAAGGTCGGTATATAAAAATCCTAAATAAATAAATAATATCATACCGATATTAAGTCGGAGGCCCCAAAATTTAAAAAAAATTTAAAATTTAAAAAAAAAAAAATTTAAATCAGTCCGCGGCCTGCAGGTCGGAAGACAGACACTCAATTATGCCGGTGTCCATTTTCCAAACCCGTGGCTGTCAGCGGGTTTGAGAACCGATGCCGGCAAAATTGAGCGTCGGCTGTCAAACTCACTGACAGCAAACACCTAGTGAGTACTCTAACTCTCAGTCTATCTCATCCACAGTATCTCTCGCTGGGAGACCTGCTGCGGAACCTCCTGACGTCATCAAGGAGAGAAGGGCCCCTCTGCCGAGGTCCCTGAGACAGCAACTACGAGTCTGCCTCACTACTGCCACCTCTGGTGGTTTTCTTCAAGCTGTCTAATAAAAGAACTCTTGTGTTTGTGTAGTACGAGTTTAGCCCAGTGTTGTGGCTCCTCTAGGGGCTCCTCCCCATGGGCGTGGTCACCTCCACAGTACCCAAGGATCCACCAAACACACATAACCACAACAATGTTCTTATGTTCTTATTGGTTTTCATTTAGCCTGCGTCCTGTTTTTATACATATATTTTGTCCAATGTTTCCCCCCCCCCCCCATTCCCCCTCATCCAGTTTCAAAACTGCCTCTGAATGAAAATAAAGAGATTAGAGCTTTGTGTTATCAGATCGCATCATAAAGGTGTATCCTAGGTTTGAGGGAAAAGGTAGGGGCTGTTCAGCTTGGAGAAGAGACGGCTGAGGGGGGATATGATAGAGGTGTTTAAGATCATGAGAGGTCTAGAATGGGTAGATGTGAATCGGTTATTTACACTTTCGAATAATAGAAGGACAAGGGGGCATTCCATGAAGTTAGCATGGGGCACATTTAAGACTAATCAGAGAAAATTCTTTTTCACTCAACGCACAATAAAGCTCTGGAATTTGTTGCCAGAGGATGTGGTTAGTGCAGTTAGTGTAGCTGGGTTCAAAAAAGGTTTGGATGAGTTCTTGGAGGAGAAGTCCATTAACTGCTATTAATCAAGTTTACTTAGGGAATAGCCTCTGCTATTAATTGCATCAGTTTTCCAACACCCACTGTTCAAGGGAAACCCTTGTTCGGGGGGTTTTGTGCGGTGGCTATGTTTCAGGACAACCACTTCGTAATTGTCCCTTTTTATAGCCCCGTATATTGCTCTTTATTGTTCACTCATTGTGCCCATTTTTCTTTTTACTTTTTTTTTTTAATCTTTTTGGTTATAATTATTTCACTTCCCCCTGGCTGCTTATCCGACCCAACCAACCATTTTTGTCTTGTATCGTGTACTTATCTAGGCTGCCGCCCTTATCGCTTCTTGCCTGCCCACAAGGCGGATCCGAATCCACAAGAAGCGATAAGGGCGGCAGCCTAGATAAGTACACGATACAAGACAAAAATGGTTGGTTGGGTCGGATAAGCAGCCAGGGGGAAGTGAAATAATTATAACCAAAAAGATAAAAAAAAGTAAAATGGGCACAATGAGTGAACAATAAAGAGCAATATACGGGGCTATAAAAAGGGACAATTACAAAGTGGTTGTCCTGAAACATAGCCACCGCACAAAAACCCCCGAACAAGGGTTTCCCTTGAACAGTGGGTGTTGGAGAATATTTCCACAAGGGAAAGAGGTTGGTTGGTGACTAATTAATTGCATCAGTGGCATGGGATCTTCTTGGTGTTTGGGTAATTGCCAGGTTCTTGTGGCCTGGTTTTGGCCTCTGTTGGAAACAGGATGCTGGGCTTGATGGACCCTTGGTCTGACCCAGCATGGCAAGTTCTTATGTTCTTACCCTGCATCCCCAAATAAAGAAACCCATACAACAGCAATCTGGTAATGAGGGGTTTCTCTAAATAGTACAAAATGCTTAAATCTAGCACTTGATGTTTGACCGACCTTTCTCCTTCCAGGTGAGGTAAGGTTGCCACCATACTTTATCAAAACTGTGTAGGCTGTTAACTTTCCCATGTAAAATATTTTGTCCAACCGGGCAAGAAAGTGACTCAGGGAGGGAACTTCAGTCTTACGCCACCATAATGCAATTTCGCAAGTGACGGCGGAAAACACCTGATGTATCCATCTTAACGCACATAAAGAACCTGCCTCAAACGGAGCACGCAGCAAGCACACTTTAGGGTCTGCAGGTATAGTAACACCCGCTGCCTTGTAGGTAAAATCCCGGACCTCCTCCCAAAACTTTGTCACCTTCGGACACTCCCACCACATGTGTAGGAAAGTCCCTATTTGTCCGCACCCTTTCCAGCAAAGACTGTCTGTTCCCCCCATATATTTTGCATATTTTTTCTGGTGTAAGACAGCAGTAAAGATTTGATCCCATACGTCATCTTCCAGCTCCCCCTCCCCCCCCCCCCCCAGGTCCCGTTCCCAAGCTCATTGGAAGGGCGCCTTACTCCGAAAAGTCCCCTTAATAATTGTAATAATTCTAGTAATTGGTTTTGTAACTCTGTGAGGTTGGGAACAGAAGTTTTCGAACAGAGATTTGCCCTTGCATAATTCCACCCCTATACGCACTGTGACAAAATAATGCAAAACCTGGTTATAAGCAAAGCAGTCCGTATCTGGTAATTGGTAAAGGCGCTGTAATTCGGGAAAGGTTAAAAGTTTTTGCCCATCCCATAATTGCTCCCATTTATAGAGGCCTCTAGTCTCCCATCTGGTAACTACACTTGGTTCATTACCTGGTGGGAATAATTTATCATATAAAAAGGATGTCAGATGGTCCGCTCGTTTATTGCCTACTAATCTGATTTCCCATTTTTCCCATATTTGAAATATTAGCTGCATAGAAGGAGAGAGATCCTTAAACTCGCTGCGTCCCCTCTGCCAGGCCCTGATGTGTAGTGGTGGCATATTACTAGGAAGTGAGGCTATCCTTGCCCATGGTTTGAGTAGGTCCCCCGAGTGACAATGAAGGAACTCGCTCAGCTGTGAGGCTCCAAAATACCAGGTTAAATTAGGCATCTGAAGGCCACCTTGGAGTTTCTCTTGGAATAGGGTGGCACGTCCCACCCTGGGAGGTCTCTGCTTCCAGATAAATCTAAACAGCTTACGCTGCCAGTGGGTCAAAGTGACGTCAGGCACAGGTATCGGGAGTGTTTGAAAGAGATAGTTAAGACGGGGCAGCACATTCATCTTCACTATTGCTATTCTTCCAAACCAAGAGAACATCCCCCTATCCCAGCGGGTCAAGGCACTTTGGATATTGCGAAACAGTGGATCATAATTTAGTTGGAATAAATCCTGATATTCCAGTCCTATTTTGACTCCGAGATATTTCACCCAATCTCTCGCAACACGGAAAGGGAGAGTGCGTGCAATATCATCAAAGTGGTTCGAGTCCACTGATATATTGAGAAGCTCTGACTTGTCTTTATTAACTTTAAAGCCTGAAACTCCCCCGAAGTCCCTCAGGCCCTGTAATAAAAGAGGCAAGGAACCTTTGGGTTTTGTGATTGTGAATAAAAGGTTCACCGCAAACATAGAAATCTTATAATGTAGATCCCCTCACCAGGCCCCGAACTTCTGGAGTCACCCTCACCCTTGCTGCAAATGGTTCGAGAGAGAGAGCGAAAAGAAGCGGTGACAGAGGGCACCCTTACCTGGTACCTCTCTTTACTAGGACTGGAGCCATGTATTCGCCATTGACCTTTAGGCTTCCCCATGGATTTTCATATAATCGCTGAATCCATTTAATGAAATGGGAACCCAAATTAAATTTGTCAAGAACTTTAAACAGGTATGGCCAATGTACCCTGTCGAAGGCCTTTTCAGCGTCGACCCCTAATATCACCAACGGGACCTCCGCCTTTTTTGCTTGCTAAATTATCTCCAGGATGCTCCTCACATTATCTTAGGCTAGTCGACCTGGGACAAAAGCTGATTGATCCTCATGGATTAAAGACGGGGCTACTTGTGCCAGCCTTGTGGCCAAGAGTTTGAGGTCAATGTTGGTCAGAGAGATGGGACGGTAGGAACCACACTGCATGGGGTCCCACCCACTCTTGGCCAAGATTGTTATACCAGCCAGGTTTGATTTGGGTGATAGCGATCCCTCCTCCCTCAACGAGTTAAACATATTCAGCAAGGTTGGGATCACCTCTGCTTGGAAAACTTTATAGAATTTAGCGGTGAAGACATTGAGCCCTGGGGATTTACCCACCTTTAGTGCTTGTATCACCTGGTACAATTCTGTATGGGTAATCTCAGCCTTAATAAATCGTTGCATATCATCAGGGAGTGTCGAAGATTCTTTGTTTTTTAAACTCAAATGGCAATCTCAGGGTGGATAGGAGGGGGGTTTAGTAAGATCACTGATGGCCCTTTAAAGCAATGGTGGCCCCATGCATTGGAGGCCAACATAGGGAATTTTCAAGGCCTCAGTCACTTTCTTTTGACTTGCAGACTTTTTCCTCGAGACAAAAGAAAGTGATAGTTTTGTGATATTTTGTTGAGGGGAAAAATATCTCAGGACTACCCCCCTGTGATATTGGGCCCCTCTCACAATAAAAAATCACATCTTAGTGAATCTAGGCTTTAGACAGATAAACTTATCTGGCCCACTTTGGAGGTATATTCAATAGAGATGTGAATTGGAACCGGAATCGGTTCCAATTCCGGGTTCGGGGACTATTGTGGAATTCTTTTCGTGCAGTCCGATCGTTTTTTTTTTTTATCTGCTGCGCCCGAGCCGATAAACAAAAAACCCACCCGACTCTTTAAAACACATCCTTTAGCTTCCCCCACCCTCCCAACCCCTCCCAAAACTTTTTAAAAGTACCTGGTGGTCCAGTGGGGGTCTCGGGGGTGATCTCTCGCTCTCGGGCCGTCGGCTGCCACTAATCAAAATGGCGCCGATGGCCCTTTGCCCTTACCATGTGACAGGGTATCCGGGCCATTGGCTGGGCCCTGTCACATGGTAGGAGCACTGGATGGCCCGTGCCATTTTTAAAGATGGCGCCAGCCGTCCTGTGCTTTTCCTATCGGTGGTTTTCCTATCAGTTTCGGGGAGCCCCTGATTTCTGACGAGATTGAAAATATCGTACAATATTTTCAATCATCAGAAAAACGATTCACATCCCTAATATTCAATACTGGAGATGCACTATTGAATATAGGCAGCTATCTTAAAGTTAGCTGGATAATTCTACCTGGCTAACTTTAGGCCACTCTTTTGCACAACCAGACTTTTCCAGGTAACTTATCTGACTAATATAACTCCTCCTCAATACAACCCCAGAATGCCCTAAATTATCTGGCTAAATTTGAGCTAGATAATAATATATCTGGCTAAAACTTAGATGGTTATGTGCCCAAATATTAATTTAATTGGATAAGTGATTTATCAGGTTAAATGCCTCTGAATATGAACTTCTTAATAAGTCTACTCCTCTAGCATTTAACTTTCAAAAGGAAGATAAAATGAAGAGAATTTACATCAGGCAAGGACATTGTTTAAACATACTATCTTGGAAGCCGAGACCAGATGTATTTCATGCATTAGTAAAGGTGAAAGGAAGGCCAAACCAACTGTGACCATGGTTAAAAAGTGAGATGAAAGAGGATATTATAGGAAAAAGCACTTCTTTCAAAAAATTAGAAAAAGGATCAAACTGAAGAAATTAGGAAAAACCATAAGCATTGGTAAATTAGATGTAAAACATTGATAAGGCAGGCAAAAAGAGAATTTGAAAAGAAGTCAGGATTCAAATCTCACTGCTGCTCCTTTTGACATTGGGCAAATCACTTTATTCTCCTCAGGTACAAACTTAGGGGGTAATGCATCAAGCCGCAGAAGTACTCTAATGCAAGTTAAAAAGTGTATATTGCGGCGATACGTGCAATATTTTGTATGTTCCTGTCCTGGTACCCTCCCCTGCAATTTACATGCATGAATAATGCAAATTCATCCAAAGAAGGTCATTAATAGGCAATTTCATAATATTTTATCGTGGCTGACCACTTTCTCATTTTATATTCAGAAGCATGACTCCACTGAGTTCCTCTGCCTTCTCAGTCCCAAGCAACACCCAACAACTGTTTGGGGCAAAGCAGGCAGAGGAAGTCAGTGGAGAAATGACCCTGTGATGGTGCTTGAGGCTAAGCAGGCAGAGAAACTCAGTAGAGTCATGAACCATTGGTGGTGTTTGGTGCTAAGCAGGCAGAGGAACTCAGTTGAGCCATGGCCCTGTGGTAGTGCTTGGGGAAAAGCAGACACAGGAACTCAGTAGAGTAATGACACTTTGATGGTGATTGGAATATGGCAGACTGAAGCAGGATATATCAGACTCCTGATTTAGGAGTACGGTAGGCTGAAGCAGAATGCATCAGACCCTCTGTGGTGGCTTTAGGGTTATGGCTGTGGAAGGCTGCTGCTGGATGAACTGTGTAACACCCCTGTAATGGTGTTAGGCACATGACAGTGGAAGGCTGATGCTGAAAGTGCTGTCAGACCCCTATGCTATTGGTTTTGGGGTATGGCAGTGGAAGGCTGATGCTGAGAATATGCTGTCAGACCCCTGTGCTGTGGTGTTGGGTTATGGATATGGAAGACTGATGCTCGAAGGACTGTCAGACCCCTGTGATGTTGATGTTAGGGTATAGCAGTGGAAGCCTGCTGCTGGATGTGCTGTCAGATCCACATGCAATTGGTGTTGTGGTATTGGAAGGCTTATGCTGGATAGACTGACTGACCCCTGTGCTTTTGGTTTTCGGGTATGACAGTGGAAGACTTCTGCTGGATGTGCTGTCAGACCTCTGTGTTGTTGTTGGGGTTTGGCAGAGGAAGGCTGATGCTGAATGGACTGACAGACACCTGTGCTGCTGATATTAGGGTATGGCAGTGGAAGGCTGATGCTCGATGGACTGTCAGTCCCTTGTGCTCTTGATGTTGGGGTATGGCAGTAGAAAGCTGATGCTGTATGTGCTGTCAGACTCCTGTAGTGTAAGGCTCTAGTAGTGGTGGTTGTAATCTTGGCAAGAGGCAGCAGGATGTGTCAGGCCCCGGTGTTGTTCTTGAGGGCATGGAAAGAGGTGGCTGGATGTGTCAGGCCCTAGGGTTGCTTTGGGAGACTTGGCAGGAAGTGGTGGGATATGTCAGGCCCCAGTGTTGATGTGGGGACATGGTAGGAGTCAGCAAGATGTGTCAAGCCACAGTGTTGGTATTGGAGACATAGCAGGAGGTGGCAGGATGTGGCAGGCCCCAATGATGTTGTTGTGGATATGACAGGAGTTGGCAAGATGTGTCAGGCCATAGTGTTGCTGTGGGGACATGGCAGGAGGTGGCAAGATGTGTCAGGCCATAGTGTTGCTGTTGGGGACATGGCAGAAGGTGGCAGGATGTGCTAGGACCCAGTGTTGCTGTTGGGGACATGGCAGGCCTAGTGTTGTTGTTGAAGACATGGCAGGAAGCAGCAGGATATGTCAGACCCCAGTGTTGTTGTTGGCTGGGAAGTGCAACAAATCAAGAGAGAAAAACTGGAAAGTGGTGACTAAAAATGCTCGCAGTTTGGGCAATAAAATCCCAGACCTGCATACCCTAATGGTAGAAGCGGACCTGGATATTGTTGCAGTCACAGAGACATGGTTTACGGACTCTCATGAGTGGGATATGGCCATACTGGGCTATAACTTGATAAGGAAGGACAGAGAGGTCAGAAAAGGGGGAAGAGTAGCTCTTTATGTCAAAAACAATATTGAAGCAACTGAACTGCAAGGAATGTGGGGTAGAGAAGAAGTATTATGGGCCGTCCTAAAAAAAGATGATGGTGCATCCATTTTTACTGGAGTGTTTTACAGGCCTCCAACTCAAACGGAAGAGCTAGACAGAGATCTGGTCAAAGACATCTAGAAGGTGGGAAAGAAGGGAGAAGTGTTGATTATAGGAGATTTTAATCTGCCGGACATAGACTGGAGAATCCCTTCTGTGGAATCTACCAGAAGTAGTGAGATAGTGAATGCCATGCAAGGGGATCTCTTCAAACAAATGATAATGGAACCCATGAGGGAAGATGCGATACTGGTTTTGGGTGTTCATTAACGGGGATAATATCTATAATGTCCAGGTGAGAGACCACCTCAGCACCAGTCATCATCAGATGGTATGGTTTGATATAGCAAATAGGATGATGAGAAGTCACACGAAGACTCAGGTTTTGAATTTCAAAAATGTGGACTTTGTCGAAATGGGGACATACCTAGAGGAAGAACTAGAAGACTGGGAGAAAATGGGAGAGGTGAAACAACAATGGGCCAAATTAAAAGAAGCAATTACAAAAGCAACAAATCTAAATTTTAGAAGAGTAAACAAAAGTAAAAGAAATAAGAAATCGATCTGGTTCTCAAAGAGGTGATGGATAAAATAAAAGCAAAAAGAACAGTGTTCAAGAAATATAAAGGATCCCAAAACGAGGAACACAGGGAAGAATATCTGGTGAAACTGAGGGAGACGAGAAGGACATCAAGAAAACTAAAAGTCAGGTGGAAGAAAGGATTGCCAAAGAGGTAAAGAAAGGTGAAAATTAATTCTTCAGATATATCAGAGAAAGGTCTGATATGGTATAATGAAATTGAAAAGTGACAATGATCAATGTGTGGAGAGAGATGAAGAAATGGCAGAAATATTAAACAAATACTTCAGTTCGGTGTTCACTAAAGAAGACTCTGGAGAAGCACCTTTGCTGGCTGACAAGACCGTAGGTGGAGATGGGGTAGATGAAAATCCATTTATAGAAGAGAATGTATGGGAAGAGCTAGCAAAACTGAAAGTGAACAAGGCCATGGGGCCAGATGAAATTAATCTCAGGACACTGAGGGAGCTCAGAGATGTCCTGGCAGGTCCAATGCATGACCTATTCAATAGATCGTGGAAATGGGAGTGGTGCTAAATGATTGGAGAAGAACGGTGGTGGTCCAGATCTACAAGAGTGGTAGCAGAGAGGAGACTGGAAACCACAGGCTGGTTAGCTTCACCTCAATGGTGGGAAAATTCATGGAGACACTGATGAAAGAAAGGATAGAAAGCCCTGACTTTGACGGTCTGGGAAACCGATAAGTGCAGAAACTACCATAAGTTTGCTGTGCATACTGGATGGACCATTGATCCTTTTCTGCCGTCATTTCTTTGTTTCTATGACATGGCAAGAAGCAGCAGGATGTGACAGGCCCCAGTGTTGTTGCTGGGAACATGGCAGGACATGGTGGTGTTGTTGAAAACACGGCAGGAAGTGGCAGGATATGTCGGGCCCCAGGGTTGTTATTGGGGACATGGCAGGAGGCAGTTGGATATGGCAGGGCCCAGTGTTGTTGCTGAGGATATGGCAGGAGGAACCTGGAGGAGTCAAGCCCCAGTGTCGGTATATGGGGCAAGACGGGCGGATGGTGTCAGAGCATGTTGGCCCCAATGATGGTATATGGGGCAAGGCAGACAGATGGTATCAGTGCATGTAGACACAATTGATTATATATAGGGCAAGGCAGGCAGATTGGTCAGTGCATGTTGGCCCCATCGATGTTTTTGGAGAAATAGCAGGAGGAATCAGGATGTGTGAGGCAAAGTGGCGGTGTTGGGGACACAGCAGTATATGGTGTGTTCCAGGGCTTGGACTGGTGTTTTGGGCCTGCTTTGCAGCAGTAAGGTGTTAGGAGGTGTGTGACCCAAATGGCAGTGTTTGGGACACAGCAAATATCTGGATTCAGTGTATTTTGGCCCTTGGACTGGCATTTCGAGCCTGGGAGGCAGCAGCAGTGTGTTAAGAGGAGTGTGGCCCAAGTGGCAGAGCTGATTTCAACTGACTGTTTTTATTAGTATAGTTTTACTATTATGATTGATGTTTTATATTTCTTGATTGTATTGTTTTATGAGGAATGGTAATGTTTCTTTTTCCACTATTACACTGTATAGAGAGTCTGACTCGTTGCTGTTTCCAATTCACTTTTTTGGCTGCACATTTCTGTGTACTTTATGGTCTCTTTATTCTGTATTTGGTGGGGATCTTTCTGTGTTTTGCATGTGTGACCAAGGTGAGGGATTCTGCTAAGTGTAATTTCTGTTTCTGGATCTGTGTAAGTATTCATTCAGGCACGTAAAGCATTGTTTTCACACAAATTTAGTAATAATATAACATTTCTCTGTTCCTTACTTGGGGGTGGGATTAATCTGAGAAACACACAAGAAGGCCCATACACAAAACTTTAAAATGGCCCTGGTGTCACAGGGGGAACCTGCACAGAAGAGCAGTTACAACTCTTAGATCCTGCCTGGGGGTGAGGGTGGGGGTAACATACATGGAGCAGCAGTTACAACCCTAAATAGAACCTGCCCTGGGATGACCTGCATGGAGCGGCAGCTACAACTCTTAACAGAACCTGCACAAGGGGGCACCTGCACAGAGTGGCAGCTACAACCCTGCGCATCTGCTGATCTGACTGGCTGGATCATTTTGGTCTTTATCTGCCTTCATCTATGATATTTATTTATTTTATTTAGATTTTTCATATTCCACTTTTCAGCATTTCAGTGCACACCAAAGCCGATTACATTCAGGTACTACTGTAGGTATTAAGCCCACAGGGCTTACAGTCTAATTTTGTACTATAATAATACTGTCGCACCATTCACACCTTTTCACTCTTGGTTACACACCGAAAACCTTCCTGCTCTTTTATATTTATTTTTTTTTACATGTATTTAACAACAA
This sequence comes from Rhinatrema bivittatum, assembly GCF_901001135.1. NCBI lineage: Eukaryota > Metazoa > Chordata > Amphibia > Gymnophiona > Rhinatrematidae > Rhinatrema > Rhinatrema bivittatum. Next base: position 804,910,181 of record NC_042616.1, on the reverse strand, counting down.
GCCAGCCCACATCTGGGTGGACAGGTCGTATATTAGCAGCCACTGTTACCGGGAAGGGTTCATTTGAAACCTTTGAAAGTGAACGTTATGCCTGCCTGTTCTTTTCCGAGAAGTGGATTACTTTTCTTTTATTTCTGCTTTAGGATTTTCAGCGGTGGTGGTCGGGCTTAGGGTAAGCAGTGAAGCTGCAGTTTGCCTCCCCGTTTACATTAAAACAAGGATGTGGCAATGTTTGTTTTTTTTTTTTTGCTTCTCCTCGCGGAATGCCACCTGTGTAACCTTGCGAAGGAAATAACTTGAGCGATGTGAAAACCCAGAGTGTGGAAACAAGAGAATGGAGGATCTAAGTGTAACATACCTCTAGGAACTAGGGCAGAGAAATGTTGAATCATCATTGTGACATGAAAAGACTGACAATAGAGTGCTGTCTCTTTAAGAGCTGGGGGGGGGGGGGAAAGGAGATTCAAAATTGGATTGTCTGAGCATGTGCAAACAGATCACTGCTCAGCTTGAACAGAGTTCCTGCCCTGCTCTGAATTAATAAATATTATCTGTACTGATTAAGGTTCTCTTTTCTGGAACCCTGCTGTGGACGACTTGGGAGTAATTGAACTGTGCCCTGTCAGGATTTGAAGCTCTTCTTTCGGATAGAGGCTGCTGTATTGTGGATTTGGCAGTTGAAGCAAAGAGCAGTACTGACGCCCTCTTCAGCTCTAAATTCAAATGGACACACAGTAGGATACAATCTGGGACTTTGCTTGTTCAGAGACTGCTTAAGGTCGGGTGCTATATCACATGCTGATTCTGGTTGAAATACTTAACATGAGTTATGACAAAGTTGAGTTTTCTCTTGTACTATATACATGTGTTTATATGACAATGCAGATGC